>NC_077222.1:82889886-82929782 GCF_024763615.1 Phlebotomus papatasi
AGATGATTATTGTGAAAAAATTAGTGGACGCGGGATGACACTATCAAACGCATATCTAAACAGTTACTGAATCTATTTTTTTTCATGTAAGTCAAATTTATAATTTCGGTCTAGAAATTAAAAAAAAAACATGAATAACAATTTAGAAGACGCACTCAAAATAGATTTTTTTACAAACTTATATCACAAACTGTAAAAAAATCTTATTGAACAGTTTTTAAACTGAAATTCCAAGTTAGACTTACGTCATATCCTAACGATACACTGAGAAAAAAGAGGGTGCGATTAACTTTTTTTCCTCATAATTTTAACACTTTTTAGGTGTAAAAATATATCAACATTTTTTAATGTTAATTTTACACCTTTTTAAGGGTAAAATTAACATGAAAAAGGGTAATTTTAATCCCCAATACACCTAAAAAGGGTAATATTTACACCGATTTTGGATCAATACTGCAGGGTAAAATTAACTTTTTCGGATTTCTCTCACTCAGTGTAGGTAGACTCTCAACATTGGATTAAATTCTTTACATAAAACTGCAAGAACCATTTAATTACATAGTGTACCTTTCTAGGAAAAAAATTTGTCACCGAAAATTCAAACCAGGAAGGAGAATGAAGAAAAATATTATGAAAATTGACGCCATGTCACACTTTCCGTGCACAAATTGTTAAAAACTTTAAACTTAAAGAAAAGTGCAATAAAAAGTATTTTACCTTTGTCGGGGTATTTTGCCCACTTAATTGAAAGACTAAATGCAATTCAGATATCAATCGGACAAAAATTAATCATCCAAAATCAACTAAATTTCGTATGATATACCTACTACATCATGCTTACTTATGGAAGCCCTTAGGCTAGAAAATTTCTGTAAATCCTGCATTAACATTTATTCTTAATCACTCAAATAAATCGGTCGTATCGCTAAAGTGGCCTATGGCTATTGAACTTACCCTGAAGTACTTTTAATTAATGGAAATGTTTTGCCATTTTCTCTTCATCAAGTGTAAGTGTAGCTCAATCTTTTGTGAGATTTTCCCACACATTGAGTTTGTAGAACCCATGCGTTAAACTGACCAATTAATATGACTTTATTTCGAATGATCTTTGAGTAGTTCACATTATTTACTATATACGGACTTAATAGTAATCAAACTAGGGGCCTCTAGGGGAAACTGGGGCACCACCAAACACGGGGTACCACTAAACACTGCAATTTTTTAATCGGATATTGGATATCAGAGGATAAGACATATAGGAATTTTTAAACACTATAGGGATGCTTGTCCACGGAAGAAATGGTCGAGATATTCCAAGTAGTTTAGAAATAAAAATTAGTGTTTGGTGGTACCCCGTGTTTGGTGGTGCCCCAGTTTTTCCTATGTCATTAAAGATAAGGACTGAGGTAATCTGAATATCACTAATATTTATTTTTCTCTTTCTTTGCAGATCAAACACGAGCCCAGGTATATGACCTCTTTAAGCTTAATGTGTCAAAACGCGATTTAACTATTTTAGTAGGTCACAATGGAGAATTTGATTTAGTATTTAGGTAACGACTATTGAATACAGATAAAAAAAATTAATGATAAGCCATTGCTCACTATAAACATATTATCAATTTTGTTTTAGCGGATTCCTTAATCAAACTGCTCATGTTTCCTTTTTTGACCAACATGATGGAATTGTAAATGTGATACCAAGAACGATTGAGTTGCAAAAGACTTCTGATGTCAAAGCTGAAATATTTTATCCTATTCGTGTAGAAGGTCTCCATCCTGGATCTCTTGAAATCAATATTAATTGCACAATTGATGGAAATGTTAATTTGTAAGTTTTTAACTGTTTTTGGTTTTTTAACAAAAACTGTTGGAGTTCTCAATAATGGCACTATGTTTTTATAATTTTTCTTTTTAGTCAAATCAGAGACGTATTTTTGCGTATTAACGTGGCAATTTCCGATGCACTGGTCTACATATCAAACATCGTTGGATGGATTTATTTTATTGCATGGTCAGTGGTCTTCTATCCCCAAATCTACTCAAATTATAAGCGCAAAAGTGTTGTTGGTTTGAACTTCGACCTTATAGCACTATGCTTTGTCGGTTTTGTCCTGTACAACGCGTTTAATATGGCATTGTTCTGGAATTCAGGAATTCAAGCGGAGTATTTTGAGCGATTTCCTCGTGGACTGAATCCTGTTCTAGTCAACGATGTGGTGTTTTCCTTTCATACAACAATCGCTCTTTTCGTTGTCCTTTTGCAGTGTGTCATTTATGAGGTTTGCATACATGGTTCTTGTTTAGTTTTATGTGAAATGAACTATATTGAATTTCTTTCTTTTGTAGCGTGGAGAACAAAGAGTTTCTACTATTACCCGTGTAAACAGACGGAATTCCCACGGGAATTCCCATGAGATTTTCCATTCCGGATGGGAATTCCGGATGGAAATTCCCATATTGAACTGTCAAATTTTTACCATCTGCTCTATGCGCCTCTGGTGGATTTTAAGCGCAACACAAAAATGCTCCGAAGATTTGAATTTCAAATTTTGTTTTTTCCGAATATAAATAACGGAATGTGTATTTAGAAGATATTTTACGTACTTTATTTTATTGAAGTGGCTTTATTATACCACAAAGATATTAGTAATATTATCTATTAATACATTTCATGGAAAATCTTTTAAAATTTCTCGAGAAATGATTAGAAACGTTGTTATAGCGTAAATATCTTGTCAAAAACCCCCAATTAAAGTGGATAAATCAACGACAGGCTTTGGATATCTTTGCTGATAGGACCTATTGATTAATTTTCGTTTAATTGTAGTGCTGATAATTTAAAATTTTATAAAGTGTTGGAAGAAAATGTATAAAATATCCCTGGGTGACCAAGCAGTCAATTCATTCGGAACAGAGATGTTTACAAAAATTAGTTAATTGTACAATAATTGAATACAAATTGTTTTAAAAAACAAGAAGACTGTAAAATATTTTAAAATTTTATTTCCAAAAAAAAGTAAACAATAAAAAATATTGAAGTAATATTTTATATCCGAAAAGGCAGTTTATATGGTTTCTGGCTATAATTTTCATCAATGAACTTCGATAGTTCTTACTATTCTTTGTATTTCCTTATCTACATTATTATATTCTTTACATTTTTTAATAATGAGATTTATTGAAAAAGATAAATTTTGAATCTGCCTTTCCAATCATTTAAACCTCTTCTAAAATGTTATTGATGAATATTTAATTTAATCCAGAAACACTAATCCTTTCAAAATTATTATAGTATTATTATTCGATTTCAAATTTGCTTTTAAAATCAATGTTTTGATAACTACAGGAGATTTTACATGTTTTTTCATATATTATTTGCTTAAGAACACTCCAAATTAAATTTTCGGAATCCTCCGGAAGCAAAAAGCTATCTCGAGCGAGATAGCTTTTTTCCATTTTAGAAAATTGAATATTTCACCCTCCAACGGAAAATTTCCATTTGAAATTCAAAATATGTCAAGACATTCGGGCAGTTTCGTGCACTTTTGCAGAGGGCGCTTGTATAGCAAATTTACCATTTGCTCGTGGGAATTCCCGTGGGAATTCCGTCTGTTTGCACGGTACACGTGGAATTTTAGGTATTTTTGGAATTGTTGTGACCGTCTGTGCTATTCTTGCAGCCATTGACATAATTCATTGGTTAAGTTTTCTGTACGTTTGTGGTTATATTAAGCTTACAACCACCGTCATTATGACTATGCCACAGATGTTTATGAATTATAAACGAAAATCTACTGTTGGATGGAGTATTTACGGTGTGTTCATTGACCTAACCGGCGGAGTTTTCTCGATGCTACAAATGATACTTAATGCTTACAATTATGGTAAATTCTATTTTAAAAAGAAATCAAATGACCGCAGTTATCCTGTTAGGGTGGAGTCTACACTTATGGATGTTATACACTTATGGACAGCGTGCAAAAATCTTAAGTTCTCAATTAAAACAGATTTCGAAAAGCTATAAAATTATTAGTTTATTATGAAATTAACTTTTTTTTGATTTTTCGAAATCTGTTTAATATAAATAACTTAATATTTTTGCATAGTCCATAAGTGTGTATAACATCCATAAGTGTAGACTCAACCCTACCATTCTATTTTGATTTAAAATAATTTATTATGTAAATTAGACTAAATTTTGTAAAGATTTAAGGTTTTACACTAAAAAATATTTAATATTCTACTGATCAAGTTAATTTTTTACTGGTCATTTGTTCTGTGCCAAAAATAAACACTTTCCATTTTTCAGATGATTGGTATTCAATCTTTGGTGATCCCACTAAATTTGGTCTTGGAATTTTTTCTGCATGCTCCGATATGGTATTTATAATTCAACATTATGTTCTTTATAGGTATGTAATTTTGGAAACTTTGTCATAATACTCTACGCAAATTGTCCTTTAGCGTATTTTTGGGTGTATATCGCTGTATTATCGATTTAAGCTGGATCATAAATTATTATGTATCTGGCATACCTTATAGATCGGTAAAATTTTATGAAATCAAAATTCGCGTCCCTTTCTTTTTCACAAGATTGGCGTAAGTCTATCCAACTCTTTCGGACTCAAAGTTGGATTGCACTAAATTTAATTTGATGTGATATTCAAAAGAAGAAGAAGAATAGTGCAAAAAAGTGAGATAGACATATACAAAACTTTTAAGAGCGAAAGTGTTGTGAATTTTGACTTTATGAAATTTTCCTGAGCTAAATAGTGTGCCGGAATCATTAGAAAACCATTTCAGAAAAGAAAAATTGGTTTAGAAATTTGTAATTGTGTATCATGTGGCCTTTTAAATCCAAATTTCACTAAATCCAAAGTGCTTGAACTTTGCCTTTGAAAAATTTGATATTTCGAATTTCGAAGTATCATATTCGAATATTGTGAATTTCCTTTATTTTCTGTAAGAGACTTGTACATAATTATCACGTAATTATCAATAATTGAAGATAAGTTAACTAATATGTAATAGAAAGATGTAAGTCTCTTAGGGAAAATAAAAGAAAATTTACATTATTCAAAGGCATGAACGTTCGAAGGGAGAGTACTTTCCCCTACTGAAGACCGGAAGATAATATCTCTTACGGTTTAAGCTTTATCTCGGTATCAGGTTGAAAAAGCGGATTATACTTTTTGAGTTCGAGCAGTAAAATCTATTTATATTTGGTTATCAACCTCATGAACTCCAATTATGGTCTAGTTTCTGCCTAACCCTATGCTACTAATAATTTACATTTGTTAATGTATTTATTTTCACTTGTATTATTTTCTATTGTATTATCTGTTTTCTAGAGAATCAAAGAATAATACTTCAAAGACTACAAACGAAGATTTCCAAGAGAATACAAGAACAAGTAGAATGATGATCATCCTTTCATACTAAGAAGGTATACAAAGATTATATGTACTTACACCACTTACAATAAGCTTGAATCTGTACGTGCGCATATTTGCCTATAAGGTAAAGGAGAACATTGCTCAGAATAAATCCTTTTTCTAAAAATTGTTATTTTTGTATTTTTTTTCTATAGTTACTTGATTGAAAAAAATATCTTAAAAAATGGTTTAATAAACAATTAAAAAAAAAGGAATACACTCAGTCCAGGGATTATGCACATTTTTGAGACCGAAAAAAAACGCGTGAAATGGCTTTATCCATCAAGAAAATTTGCATACCCGTAGACGATTTCTTAAATGAATTCGCGCGCAGTAAAAGTATTCAAAATGCGCGGAGCAAAAAGATTCACTTGTTTAAAAGAAATTCATCAACAAACAATACTTCTTGACCAGAGTTCTTCAATAAATTTTAAGGATTTTTAAAAGTTTTATCTTAAAAGAAATTTTATTCTGAAAAATAAGCATTTTTCAAATTTCTCGTTTCACAAAATGGTATACATTCAGGCGTATTTCAAAAATAATTTCATAAATTGACTCCTAAGGGTAGGCAAACTTGCATAATTGCATGTGCATAATTCCGTCAGGTGCATAATCCCGAAGGACTTAATGCCTGGACTGAGTGTATGTTTCTTCTGTTTCTTAGAACAAAAAACATAACGTCTATTTGATGTAAGTTGTTTGACTTTTTCATTACAAAGCTAAGCAAAACACGAAGTTATTGGTTTTTATTCATCACTCTTGCATTTATATGGGAAAGTGGGGCATCTTTGAATTGGGGTATCTTTGAAATTGAACTTTTTTCCTCTTTTTACGAAGAATTGAGGCTTATCATAATTCTAATTTAGGTTTCAGTTTGTCGAAATAAATATATCTTGATGAGGTTCAGTCTTGTGTTCAGTTCCATTTAAAAATAGAAGATAAAAGCCGTATTTCAAAGGTTCCCCCCATTCAGATAGAAAAGTCTATTGAGATCGCGGGCTCAGAATATCTAGGTTTAAAGCCCAGGAAGATGTTCGCAATCGATCCAAAGGCGCTCCCAGGCAAGATCCTGAATTTGATTCAGCTATCTCGTCCTAGGTCTTCCTTGAAGTCGAGGCCTCTATTCCTGCGCTGTTTTTCACTCCATCTCGACGTATAATTCTTTTAACCGCCCGGATGAGGTACCTCATTTCGGTCATTACCCAAATTTCATGACCATAAGTGAGAAAGGGATCCTCTAATTTCTTATCAGCAATTTTTTTTTATTTTGATTTAAAATTGAATTGAAGGGTAGAAGAGGCCTTCGGAAACTGGGCTAAATATCTATAATCATTGAAGACCATTTTAAAAGCAAATTTCCAATCAATCCCAGTTTCTCACCCTACCACTGTTATATTTTACCTAAGTTTTTTTATATTTAGAATTTATGCAAGTAATAACTCTTCAATATCGTTCTTGATTAACATTTTTGATAAAATATACCTAATATCATTTACAGATAAAATATAGTTATTGATTTTATTGTACAAAATATTTCTTAATAAAACTCGCTAAGCTTCTTTTTGTGACTAACACAATGGAATTGTAAATGTGACACCACAAAGCATTGAATTGCAAGAGGCTTCCGATGTCAAAGGTGAAATACTATATCCTATTAGAGTAGAAGGTCTCCATCCTGAAACTCTTGATGTCAAGATTAATTGCACAATTGGAAATGTTAATTTGTAAGTTTAAGTTATTGATTGATTTGTTTTTTTTTTAATGGCTCCGGCACACCTTTTAGTTCAGGAAAATTTTATAAAATCGAAATTCGCATTTCTTTCTTTCTCACTTGTTTTACATATGTCTATCTTATTCTGTCGTACTCTTCTTCTTCTCTTAAACATCACTCCAAATTCAATTTAGCTCAATCGAATTTGGTATGCGAAAGAATGAGATAGTCATATGCAAAACATTTGAGAAAGAAAGAGATTCGAATTTCGACTACATGAAATTTTCCTGATATAAAAGGTGTGCCGGAGCCATAACAAAAAATATTGGAGGTTTAAATAATGGCACTACACTTTTCTAATTTTGCTTTTTAGTTAGAATAGAATAGAATATAGAATATTTATTTGGTGATTAATGCCCCGGTTGAATGCAACAAGTTTGGACTATGCAATATTATACATTAAAAAAAACAGATATGTTTACAACAAAAAGTATACAATCAGAGGGGCAATTCACGAAATTAACCAGTGAAAATTTTGACTGGTTACTGCATGTTTTCTGTGAAGCGAATTTCGCCAACCCGGTAAAAGGTGCGTCTCCTCGCTAAAAATGGAGGGTGTACAAGGTTTTGGGTCTTGTACCTGCTGGAATTTCTGGGTGTACCAAGACAATTTCATCCGCCAGCTCGAGACCGGCGGGTACGATTTTTTTACCAAAATCTTACGAAAAAGTTATTTATTTGCATTATTTCATTTAAGTAAAGATACCCAGACACAATAATAATAATAAAATATTGTATTTTAAAATTTTATAAACGTTAAATACTTCATGCGTTCTGAAAAATAGATTTTGGGAAAGTTCAGTGATTAAAGGAATTACTATTTAGGGATTTTAGAGGTCTTATATTGTTTATTTTTAAATTTTACATACAATATTTCACCAAGCTAAGACTTCTACAATGATATTAAAAAAAATTGTGATATCAAATTAACCTTCTCAAGACCACCACGTGTCAATAAATACACGCATCAAATATATTATATTTGCAACGTTTGAAGTACCATTTACCACGTTTAAGTACAAAATGAATCAAATTTTTATTATCAGAATAAATACAATTTTTCTGATGCTACTCCTGTATCTCGAGAGGTAATTGGTCTTTACAAACTTACAACATTTATCATAATTCTTTGAAAATATATGTAACGACATCTTCAATACCCAAATAATTTTTTAACATTCTAATATTTAAAGTTTAAATTGTATTTAGAATTTAAAACAAACTCAACGTTATTTTGGAAAAATGGATTAAAATATAAACATTTATATTTGCACTAAACCAATATTGCTTTATTTATTTTATTTGATATGAAGGATATGAAGCAATATAAGTAACACCATTCAATCTTCAACAAACTACACCAAAATATAAATTATATTGGTATTTGAATTAGAATTAGAATGCTTCTTCAAGTTCTATAAAATTATAACGACTCCCAATTTTAAATACGCGCCATAAATTACCTGCCAATTGTGTTTTGCCTACTTTTCGGCGAATAAAGACAGACTGAAAAATGCATTAATTAGGGTTATTTCACTTTTCGCCACACCAAATGTGTCTCCGCCATATTCGCCATCCAGTTAATTTTGACTGGTTATTTCGTGACTTGCCCCTCAGATGTTTAACAAGACGAAAAAAATGGAAGTGCTACAGAGTTGTGATAAAAATTAATTAAATTTTAATATTATTAATTTAGCGTTTGATTGGCAGATGATATCATTAAGTGTTGTACAAAGTTTCTTTCAGTTATTAGTTAAGTCAAAGACGTATTTCTGCGGGTGGAAAGTTCTGAATCATTAATACCATCAGCAATTGAACTATATGCTTTGTGTTTCTATCGACATTTGTTGCTAACTTACATTGCGATGTACTTTACACTTGTCTGTTTTACTTAAGAAATTTCCGATGCAACTTTGAGAGCGAGTTGTCAAATAACTTTTCTTGGTATGATCTGCTCAGCACAAAATTTTGTATGATCTATATAACTCCCAACATGAATTTCAATCGTGAATACCAAATTCTTACGATATAAAATTTGACATCTAATGTTATACACATCTGTGAAAATGTGGCTGATTTATGCTGTTAGTTGAACAGATATTACTTTTTTATATGGACGGTTTTGGAAATGTGGGGACCTAACGTCCACTTACGGGGCCCCAAAAATTTTGCGTTTTCTAACATTGCAGATATAAACTTTCGTAATGCTTTGGAATGCTGGATAAAAATTTCAACAACTTCAACTATAACAATGGTTAAAGTAAATTTTTCTAAAACCTCAAATGATCTACATTCTAGGCTCTAGGCATAGTTGGATGGATATATTTTATTGCATGGTCAGTGGTCTTTTATTCCCAAATCTATTCTAATTATATAAACGCAAAAATGTTGTTGGATTTAATTTCGACTATGTAGCCCTATGCACTGCTGTTTACTTTACATACAACGTTTTAAATATAATATTGTTCTGGGAAACAGTAATTCAAGCGGAGTATTTTGACTATTCCCATGAGGATTGAATCCTGTACTTGTTAACAATGTGGTATTTTCCTTTCATGTTATTATTTCTATCGTGGTTGGCATTGTACAATGTGTCATATATAAGCATATGATTCTTGTGTAGTTTTAATGAAATGAACTATATTAAATTACCTTCTTTTGTATTGTGGAAATCAAAGTTTATATCATTTTACATGGAATTTCAGCTATTTTCAGTCATTGACACAATTAATCAGCTGAGTTTCCTGTACGTATGTGGTTATATTAATTTTTCAACACATATGGATGCACGTACACCTTCGATGTACACCTTTCTGTATAAAAAATTGTTTAGGAAAACTAGGAAAGTAGTAAACATGTAGTAGTTACGAACAGTGTAATGTAGTGTGATTTTTAAATTACGTATTAGACTTCAGAGGATGAGACTATAGGGATACGTCCACTGAAGATATACCCAACAAGTAGTTTAATGACCTCTACACACTAGAGAAATTTATGTCCATATTGAAGAATTTTTCCTACACAAGCATAGGACAAGCATATAGGGACGCTTCAATATGGACATAAATTTATCTAGTGTGTAGATGCCATAAGACTTAAAAATCACTGTTTACAGCTACCCCATGTATACTACTGCCCTAAATTTCGATTGTGAGTTTAGCCGAGATTTTCCTTTGAAATAATTCATTATGGTGAGCGAGGTTTATCACAGTTAATTGTTCGAGAGTAACCCTGACTTTGTACCTCCATTGGTACATTTTCAGGTCATGTTATCGATTGATTTCCAGGTGTTCCCTGATAGTCAATCGCCGTTGATTCATTCCAAATAACGGGGTTTTTCAAGGTCAAAGGTTTAAAGAGCTCTAAAGAACGCATTTCACAAGCGAATGGTATAATGTTTGGGCTTGTTGGAAAGGTTTTGAAATTCCTGACAAACCTGAACCGATTCCAATCCGTTATGAACCGATAATGAAGCAATTATGAATCAATGAGTAATTTTTGTCCGAAAATCAATTTTATTGCTCTTAAAACTATTTTGCGCAATATTTGAGTGATTTACGAATCGGTTGAAATCGGTTGACAACCAATACACGGTAAATGATCCGAAAGTATTTTCAACCCTTTAAGAACGGAGAGGGTTAAAAATAGGGGGTCAGAAAAAATAATTTCTTTCTTACTTTTCAGAGCAAAACACAACTTTAGATGATCGTAGGAAAAAAATAATTTTTGGGTCACCGGTGACCCAATCGTCCATAAAGGGTTAATGTCGTTAAGGTATATCTAGCATCTAAGTCACGAGTTCGAGCATTTTCCAAAGCCTGGGGACGCTTTGCCACCCCCTTTTTCCATAACAAATCTGTATTATTTTTTTCTGCATCCCGTTCTGTGATTACTGCTTAAGTTAGATTCGCAGAGTATTGTTGTGAATGTGGTGAAGTAACTATAAAAGAAAACTCACTTGAGGCATTGGTGGATTGAAGAGAGTGAATCGACTCCCCAGTTGGATAAACTATATCGAAAGCTTTTCACATTTCGCAATGCAGAAAAGTTTTCCACACCAATTGTGAATTGGATATGAAAGTTTTCCGTGAGAGAAATTTCGGAAAATTTTTCCAAATACTTACGATTCTTTGTCGGTGCAAAAATCACAACATCGCAGATAGGAAAAAAAACGCCATAGCAAAGAGAACTTTGCGCAACAAGAGCTGCCGGCGATTCAAGGGATTTGATGCTGCTCCCAGTGCCAATTTGTTGGAGCCGGATGAAGAGCTAGAGTATGAAAGAATGAATGTGGGAGGGCCTTTGGAGTCAGATACCATACCCAATTTGCGATCTAGAGTATGGGTTTGATGTATTCATAAAGGCAACGATGGTGCAGATGTTTCAAAATTTCACCAATATCAGAGAGAAGCGTCACTTTTCGAGGGGGCGTTGGGTGACTTTTGTCCATTGTCTCTCTTTGATATGAGCCGTATATATAAGGGTGTTGGTTCAAACCCCATCGTAATGAAATGAGTTGAGAGAAGGGTTTATGGTCCTTCCAATATTGACTTTCTCTCCTTCGTAACATTACATCTTTTTTGATGCACTAAGAAAAACGGAGTCTTTTGTCACACTTAATCGACTTTTAATCAAACATATCTAAAAACGAAAATGAAATCAGCATCAGCTGTGGCTTTATTCTCGTCTTCATTCAATTTCTGCAGCTACAGTTATTCCTGAAAATTACTTTAATTCAAGTTCTTGGTATTTGATTTAAAATTATGTGGACGAGAAAGTTTTTCACATCAAGCAAAATCAGTAAATAAATCTGAAATTCAATTCTGTTGATGATATGAAAACAAGCGTGAATCGATTTTTTCTCCTTATCCTTGGAGATTTTCTGCTTCTTTTCTCAACAGTGTGAAATTTTTCACTATGGTAGCACAGGCGAATTCAAACATCAAATTTCATCGTGGAGTAAATTATTGTAGCACCCCCCAGATGGATAAAAATGGTTTTAACGTTCCCAATTTTGCTTTTTTGTTCCTCATCCTCTCTTGATGCTCACCCTTAATTTTGTTCGGGGTGGCTCTTTTGTGTTTAGATTACTTTACGACAAGGGTTGATTCACGCCCCACTGGGAGATCCCCAAGTGGCCTGAGAAGGATGAAAACAGATAATGCATAAATATATTTTCGCAACATTGGCTTTTATTGTAAAATCCTTAAAAGGGGAGAAGGACTCATATTTTCTGTCATTGGTTTTGATTTTTTTTTTAGCAAGAGCGTTTAGAAAATGCCCTTAGTCGTTTCCTAAAGTCCAGATGGAATTTAATTTAAAATTGCTTTAGGTTGTCGGATGAGTTAAAATGTATTTTCTTTTTCTTTTAAGAAAATATAAAGTTAAATTATAGGTATATATTTTGAAGAAAGAACAAGCCTAAAGTATCGAGTTCTACACCTCAGTTTTTGTTAAGACTTTAGGCTTATTCCCAAGCCAGAACTTATTGAGTATGTTCTTTAATATAGAAAAAAATTAGATTCTCCAAATTTAAGTTTCCATTATTATTTTACTATCAACTATAAGTATTTCAGACTTTGTACTAGCATTCAATACTTTGGAAACTTTCCATTTACCCATTAACTTTTATTTCACTTTCATCCAGCACGCTCCAGAGCTTTGTAAAACTTTTTATAACACCACCAAAATTGACCATCAAAAAGTATGTATCTACTCTTCTATCACATTATGTATATACTACAATGAAACCAAACCATTCCAAGACTATAAAATAAAAAGAAATTTATTTTGTGTGTTTTTTATTAGCATAAACTAATTAAACCAAACAAATAATTAAATCGGGCTTGAAGCAAAAATGATGTCAAAGCATACCAGTTTTGAGAAATGCTCGAATTCGTGATTGCGATTCTATTTCAAATCTCAAAAGTGTTATCAAACTCTAGTTGTTTTTTTATTCAAGAAAAATGAATGTGCTCATAAATTCATATGTTTCACAGAATTCTGTTTCCATAGTGTTATTTTTTATGTTCTCCAGTTTACAAACGATTTATAATACATTTGTTTATGGGGTATCTTGAATAAGGTTAACAAACAACATAGATATAAGGCACTTGATATATTCAAATTTTCGTAAATAGACTGAAATGTTCTTTGATTTTTGAAAGAACGATGTAGTGGCATTGTCGTATGTGGACGAAAAGTCAGTCTAGATGTTAAACCCTCTATCAGGTAAGATCGTCTCAAGACGGTCTTCACAAAAATCACATTTACTGCGATTGCAAAGATTTTATTTATAGAAGTGATATAGTGTCATCGGTAATAGTTTTACTAACATCTTTTGAAAATTTGAACTCATTTTAGCTCTTCGTTAAGTTGCTATTCCCAGTTTTGTGTGACAGGTCAAAGAAAAAGTAACAAAAAATGTTTATGCAAAAAAGCAGTTTCAAGAAAAATACCGACTTAAAGTTATCTGACTTGTAGAAAATTGTATTTTTTTTATTTAAAAAAAGTAAAAATGTGAATTTTAGAGGCAAAGCGAGTTTCAAAAAATTTTTATAATATCTCACCTAATTATCGAAATAATTATCGAAGAAAACATTTTCTTACAACTTTTTATTGCATATTAACGAAAACACTGATAGAGGGTTAATCAACCTTCAATATTTATGAGATTGATAAAAATCACACGACGCATTCTGAAGATGTGCCTAAAACTGATATTTCAGTGAGGAAGGAATAAAGAATATGGAGAAGCTGGAAAAAAATAAAGGTAATATTAATAATCTGAACACTGAGAGAAATTCGAAAAAGTTAAAATAACATTCCGAAAATGTTTGTTTTACCCTGCAGCATTGATCCGAAATCGGTGTAAATATTACGCTTTTTAGGTTATTATGGGTTAAAGTTACCCTTTTCCATGTTAATTTTACCCTTAAAAAGGTGTAAAATTAACATTAAAAAATGTTGATATATTTTTACACATAAAAAGTGTTAAAGTTATGAGAAAAAAAAAGTTTATCGCACCCACGTTTTTTTCAGTGAAGGTCCACTTTATCAACGATCCATCGAAGACCCTAAATCGCCATCTCAAACTGTTTGGCTTTAATCTCTTATTTTCGAGAATAACATGATTTACAAATTAACAAAGATATATTTCATTATAGAATCATACATATCCCCCATCTGTATAGTTCGAGCAATACATACAAACGAATATAAAATCTTTGAATATAAACCCTTTTTAATTTATTCTCTTTCTGTGAATTTAACAACTTGATGGCCATAATATAGTATTTTTTTAAATGTTCGAGGCTTGCATTTCTGCAAAATTATCAATTAACATTCACGTATATATAATAAATGTTGTTCTGCTAATTTATAAATAAAATTTTATCGGTCAGTCGATATATCTCAATATTGAATTATTAATGACGTAGCATAAAATCTGTATAATCCATGTAACCAGATATTTCCAAGCACCAACTGCTCTATTTATATTTTACCTATTACTGGTCTAACTCAATAATATACTAGGGGAAACTGGGGCACCACCAAACACGGGGTACCACCAAACACTAATTTTTATTTCTAAACTACTTGGATTATCTCGACCATTCCTTCAGTGGACAAGCATCCTTATAGTGCCTATAAATTCCAATCGGTCTTATCCTCTGATATCCAATATCTGATTAAAAAATTGCAGTGTTTGGTGGTACCCCGTGTTTGGTGGTGCCCCAGTTTCCCCTATAACATGTTATACGTAATAAGCCGCTTTTTTCAACTTGACGCCAGCCTGAAGCTGAACCGGTAAATGATATTGGCGTCCAGTCTTCGGTGCCCCCTTCATAAAAAACATTATTCTCAAGTGTTTTTTAAAGTTATAGATCTATATAAAAAAACTCAGAAAAGATTTTACCTATTCATTGAGATTTTAATTTGATTTTTCTTTTAATATAATTTCAATTGGAAAATTTCCTAAAGATTTTAAACTTGTTTGAGTCGGCTTATAAATATATTTAGTTTCGAAAATTGTTTAACTATGTTTCAATGTATGTTATACATATTTTAATGGTTCTATTCCATACGATTCTTCTTAAAATTTTATGTATCGCTCTCTCTGAGTTTGAGTAATAAAAATAACATTTCGGGAGAGTCATTTAAAGTTTAAAAATTTGTATTCGAACAGTGTATATTTTTCAATGAAAAGTTTAGTCTGTATTTAATAAGTAGTTATGTGGTAATTTATGATTATTAAATTTGCATCAGTGAGTCACTGTGAGTCACGTCGTTTTTAATTGAAATCTTTAACAATCTCATAAGATGGAAGTGTGGTGTGTCCTTTTGAAATTGGGATTTTTTCTTATTTTTAAATAGAATTTATCCCTACCATGATATAATTGAGCTTCTCAATCTGTTTGTGAGGGATCGGAAATCTTTATTTTATTCATTTTGTTTTTTACACTTTTGTTTTTCCCAGTTTGCCTTTGGAATTTTTGTCTTCGGTAATTTTTGTTTTTTGGAAATCTTGGTTTTGGAAATCTTGTCTTAATTAATTATCTAATGCGAAAAAGTGAATAAGGTAGTCTTCAGACTAGAGATTTAAGTTGGTTTCCAAGCCTCTAATTTTTGAATAATAAACAGGACCATTGAATTTTAAAATTCCAAAGATTAAACTTAATTCTGATTTCAAGATAAAATTTGCGTATTTAAAAATTACAGAATTTTTTCAGATATTTTCAGGTCTAAATCCCATATAATGGGGGTGTTAGTTTAAATTTAAATATTATATTATTAAAAATAAACGTAACTCTTTATAAAATCTAGCTATTTAATGTTTGACTTTTATGCAGTCCATAGCAAAATTATTTGATAAGTGGATAAAATTAAACTGCTTCTCTGGTTCTTCAACTTGCGAATTTCGAGAGCAATGATGAAATTAATGATAATGGGATTTTAATTTACATCCAGTTAAGCCATAAGTAATGCTTTCAATAAATAATCCAGCTTTCTGGGAGTCAAAACTACTAGTAATCTTATTAAAAGAATACAGTTACGACAGAAATTTAATTCTACATCTTTTAAGAAAGTTGTCAAAATATATTTTTTTAATTTATATTATCGGTAATGCACTTAGAATAATAAATGAATGGTGCCATTTATATGGGGAATATGCTGATCTTATCACTGGTAAGCTTTCATCATTATCTGCTCATCTTCATGTTAAAAATGTATGAATATCTTAATTAAACGTTATAAGCGAAATATCACAAAAGAGTTCCAAATATTGACAATACTTTCATTACTGAAATTACCTTTCGTTTTGAAATAAAGATGTATTACACGTATTGCAAGTACTCAAAGTCCAAGGGTTAAATAAATAATTATTGTATTGCAAAACTAAATGCAGATACTCGTGCTGGGTACACCGAAAATCTCGCAAACGTTCATTAATTGAAAACTATTTTGATTTTGACCAATATTGAAAATCACACCATATACTTCGAAACAGTACTTTTATTTTGTTATTTTAGTTGCACGTTGCACTGCAGTGAAAGATAATAAATTTTGTATGGCAATATCGATCTGTTTCATCTATCTCCAGAAGTAAATTATCTTTAGTACATGCCATAAGTCGCAAAAGTTGAAAGGCTTGATTGTCTTCCTTACTTAAGTGACATAATTTGCTGATAAAGTGCTTTCAATTGTTTACAGAAAGATTTGAAAAGGATAAGTGCTGCCTTGTTAGCGTTATTAAACATTAAAATCTCATTAGTAAATCTATTACTGTCAGTATAATTTGCTCCTTTTTGGTGAAGAAGTTGGTGTCTTAACATGAAAGTGTATTACATATGTAGAAATTTATCGTATACTCTCCTTTGGATTTACTTTTGTCAAGGAGAAACATTTCAGGAAGATAATTCTCTTGTCTTGTTGAGTATTTGCCTACATTATATCTCACTACTTTGATACTATGTGAAATGTATGTGCCTTCTGAGGAATACCAAAGAAAATTCTTATTCAACGGAAAGAGTAACGCAATTTTCTCAAAATCTACCCTTCTTTCTCATACTAACATAATTTTTCCCCAACCATTCTTTCCTACAGAAAATTTTACATTAGCAATGAAGGAGTTGAATTTCCACCAGTAACGATACACCCGATTTTCCGTGGGTGGAAAATTTATCAGGGCAAAGCAAATACTTCTGTACTTGCACACGCCGATTCTTTCTAAATTATGATTAACTTTAGCTATATAGATATAATTTCCTATTTGAAGGGAAAAATAACCCCGTTTAATAGTAAAATGTAAAATACATTAATTAAAATTAGAGTTTTGGTCTAATCAAATGGAGGACGCAAATTCGAAAATTTGCGCAATAAAAAATAAGACATTAGAGCTTTCGAAAGTATCTTTTTTTTTACCATGGCTTAAACTGTTAAAATTGGGAATACTTACCGGCGATACCTGCAAAAGAAAACCATGTCAGTGAGGCAGTAAATGGAGGAAAAGGTTACCCAGGTTGCCAGTGTAATGCTCAAAACACACTTACGACTTAAGCCGAGATACGGCTTAACGTTATTATAGTCAAAACAATGATTATAGTACATCTCCATCAATTTATAATTAATCAGTCTTTCGGCTTAAGCCAAGAAACGGTTTAGTTAGGGAAAACTGATGAGAATTTAGTCAAATCATTATTTAGATTATAATTACGTTAAGTCGTCTCTCGGCCTAAACCGGAAGTGCGACTAGGTCATAATATTCGCAACCCATATAGGCGAAGCGGATTAGAAAGGAAGAAGGTAGGTAAATAAAAAGTCGCATACTGCGGAGAAAATTCTTACAGTTACTGGGAAAAGAATTCTAATTATTTCATGTGGAAGTTCTCCAGAGTAGTAACTTAATACTTAGACCCAAAAATAAGCCACTGAGCATAGCCGGAATTTATCCCAGGGAAAAAAAAGGAAAATTGGTATCAAAAGCAAAAGAAAATAAATAACTAATTAGGTACGACTAATTCCACAGAGTACCACATCACGTCTGACACAGAGTAAGATATAGTAGAGCTAAGGCCTTAATTAATTACTTATCTATTAATAAACTGGTAGTGAACCAGTTCATAATCGATAACTGATTTTTCATTCTAAAATCAATTTTTTTTCTCCTAAGATATTTTAGTCGATTTTTTGAGTAATTTATGAAACGGTTTAAATCTGTTATGAATCAGTAAACGGTTAATGATGCAAAAAATACTTTTGAGATATAGCATCTAAGGTCCTTGATCACTTTCGACTTAAGCCGAGAGGCGGCTTAGTGGAGAATTATAGAAATCTGGTTTAGCCATTATTTAGAATATAATTACGTTAAGTCGTCTGTCAGGAAATTCTTAGCTCTGTCAAAGCCCTAAGTCACAAGTTCGAGCATTTCACAAAGAATGGAATGCTTTGTCAACCCTTTATTTTATACGATTATAATGTGTGCTAATGTTAAGAAAGAAGCAGACAAATATAGTTGCCATTCTCAATCATCTTTAATACAACACGATTCTTTTTAACATAACCTCATATCTGATATTTTGGATTCCACCGTGTCGTCGTATCGGCTACCAAAATTTGAGAAATCTCACTATACTTTAAAAATTTCATATTTGATTTAAACCATTTTAACAATTCAAAAATAAACATCATTTTGTCTAACAAGAGTGTTTTTTGTTTCAAGTATTAAAACATTCAGTTAAAATATCACAAAACCTCATCACTACAGTACAAGAATTTCAACTTATCCTACCTTGTGCCCGAAATTGTTGAGAATTCTTGTTTGGTAAGTATAGGTATGACGGAGTCGAATGAATTGAATATGTGGAAATCATAGAATTCCACTTCATTGCTTACTCCTTCATTCAAGCATTCCTCCTATTACAGTTTCTCCCTCTCGCTGTTTTCTCTCGATACATTTTTAATGTTGCACAACAATGTGAATGGTATTGCCAAAAGAGGACGAGAGAGAATTTCTAAGAGGTTTTCCCATCCAAATGCTTTCTTGGCAGAAGATCTTCTTTAACAGATACACATAAATGAGGTGAAGGCAGAAAAATACACCTTCTTTAATACGAATAGATTACACGTAAAATTTCGCATTTAGACATTTATACTCTACATTTGTGACAATTTATATCCCACGAAAAGAAGGGTGTGGAGAAAATTACCTTTAGCTGGAAAATTTATTTGTGCGACATTGTAAGTGAATGTGGAAAATTTGTAATTTATTGATATGGCTGGAAATGAAATAAAAGAGTGAAAATTCTCTTTTAATTTTTTTTGTGTAAATTTATTGTTTTTTGATAGGGCATAATTGCTGGTAGCGTATTGCAGGCTAGCGTATCAAATGGCAAACAATTTGATGTAAGGGGAGTGATAAGGTCTGAAATACAGATCATAAAATTTTTAATGTTCTCTGAAGTCGACAAGGTGCACCTTTTGCACCTTAATTGGCTTACTTGGAACACAAAATCACATTGATAGCTAATTTTATTGTTCTTTTTTTCTTGTCGATGTAATAGATACCAAATGATTACACGGAATTTCTTATGAGTCCAAACTAGCAACAAATGGTTGAGAAATATTTCTAGAATTATTTAATGGCCTCTACACACTAGGGAATTATATGTTCATATTGAACCATATCTCCTCCGTTTGTGTAGGAAAAGCTTTCAAATAGACATAAGTTCCATTCCATACTATTCTAAGTCGATTTAGAATTATTACTCCGAGAGATATGTTGTTCCTGGGACCGAGATTTACAACTGGTAAAACTTTAGTGGTCATCCGGCGTTTGGATAACGAGATATTCAATTTTTTCGAAAAAAAATTACTCGGGCAGCATAAGAAATCGGCAACTTCAAATGGCTCTCCTGAAAAGTTGTCATTTAGAGATAGAATAGTATGTTATGGAACCGTCGATATTCTCAAATCTGTAGTAGTATATAAAGTTTAATTTCACTTTCATTATTAGGAGCGATATAATACTATTTCTGGTATATGTTGAAATTTCCAGACAAACGATCTTATGCCCAAGACACACTTAGGATTTAAGCTGAGAGATGGCTTAACTCTTTAAGGACGAGAAGGTCAAAAATCGAGGGTCAGAAAAAATTATTTTTTCTAACATTTTAGAGCAAAATACAGCTTTAGAAGGCCGTAGGAAAAATTTTATTTTTAGGTTACGGGTGCTCCAATTGTCCTTAAAGGGTTAACATAATTATAATCAAATCATCAGATTACATTTTCATCAGTTTCTGATTAATCCGTCTTTCGGTTTAAACCAAGAAACGGTTTAGTTAGTGGGAAACTCGGGTAACTAATAGGCAAATTAGTCAAATCAATATTTTGATTATAATTATGTTAGGCCGTCTTACGGCTTAAGTCGTAAGTGTACCTTGGGCATTAAACATCAAAAAATCGATACACAAATTTTCGAAATAATCTAAAAATCAAATTTAAAATAAAGTAGGTCGTGTATATAAAACTCGAAAAAATTGATGTTCGTATTTGTTCATCCGTTTGGCGTATAACAGCTCATGAAGACGAATCGGAGAGAAATATCGACTTACGGCTTTTGGTAAACGTTAAATGTTAAAAAGTGGTTGCAGTTTATGATATCAGATACATAAACCCATCTGAGATTTTCTTCAGTCAACCCCAAAGTTCTTGATACTCGAAATATGTTCAAAAATGATTGTAGATTGAATTTTTGGGGCTACACAAATGGCATTAAGTCAGTTTTAAGCAATAAAAACTTTACATAATATATAAGTTTTAGGCACGATGTGAGAGCAAAAAATCACACTGACTTTAAGAAAATATCTGTTGGATACCAGCAATAATACTTACCATAGGCCTAACATGGTTTTGGAACCATTAACCATTTTCGAAATTGTGCTTTTTCTTCTACTTTTAAACGAAACTGGACTTTATTATGATATAATTTAGGCCAACAAATCAATTGCGAATCTAAATTACATCATGATAAAGCTCAGTTTCATTTAGAAATAGGAGAAAAACCCAATTTCTAAGCTGCTCAATTTCCTTCTATTGTTAAAAATTTAAATGAGGTAAAGTGCCCTCGAGTCGACCGGTTCCTCGACTCGACCGGTTTTCAATATATGAATGTTTTAATGATGAATTTCTATAAAATTATCACTGATTCGTATTTATTTATGCAATAATTGACCTATTAATGTTAGATCATACGCCAAATATTAGTGCAAATATAAATAAATTGAACAAATAACTCTACCGGTCGAATTAAGGTACCGGTCGAATTGAGGGCACTTTACCTTAGTTATAAAAATAATTCTTTAGAAATGTAGAGCGTATGGCCCATTCGACAATTGTTAACCCAGTCGACGGCCAAACTCACCAATCCTAATCATTCTTTCCTATGACACACCCAACACATCATCCCTAGGCGGGTGCTGAAGGTTTTTATATGGTGCTCTTGTTGCTTATGGCAATTACCACTAGTACTTTAGTGAGTGAACATCAGTCGCCGTGGACAGTTCACTGTGAGGAATTTGATAGGATGGGTGGCACCTTCAGTTTCCTATTTTCCTTTAATAAGTAGTATTAATATTTCAGTGAGCCCCATCAGGGCTTACAGAAATAAATTGAAATCATAAAGTAAAATTGAAAGTCACTTTTAAAGTATTACACTGCATATTTTTACAATTTTAGAACAATAAGTTACGCTTATTGTTTTATCTGATATCAATTATTTTGTACTGTATTTATGCAAAGTTTTAAATATTATTTTCACACAAATAATATTAATAAGGACGAATAAAGATATTGAAACTACTCATGAGAGTTATCCTTGTATACATTAAGTTAATATTTTATAATGTTTGGTCTATAACCATCTAATATTTGGACTGAATTTCTTATTCGTCTTTCAGAAAGAAAATGTTGTTTTCAAAATATGAAAGACTTATTTGTGTAAGACAGGCAGCTTTTATACTTATAGCCATATAAATCGACCATGTTACTCTTTATATCTCTCGCCATTACTTGGATCAGCAATTGTCGTAACTTACTCGTCAACTAAATCAGCAATTCTTGTATAGTATGCGTGATACCATATTGCTACAAGAATTTCCCACAGAAATTATGAGAAAATTGCGACAATTGCTTATTCAAGCAACGATATTTATCTTTTGAATTTGATCAAAGTACATTATGATTTATGATTGATATCCCCATTGACAAAGAGTGCTACGCTGAAATGGGGAAGAATTCAAAAGTTTACTGGTTTGAATTAAGTTGGTCTATTCGATATTTCAATAAAGTAGAAACCAAATTGTGGTTGGTGGGGCTTATACGATGTGGGGTGTAAGTGAAAGCAATGCCACCGCATAGGAGCTTTTTGATGCCAAGGACCTTTAAGTCAAAGTTGGCAAACTTTAAATTTGTTAGCCGTAACTTGTGAGCAGCTAATGTTGATTTTTGAGTCACTCATACCCAGTACTCCTTGCTCACAGTAAATAAAGAGCATTTTCGACCAAAATGCAAACTTTGTCTGTGGATTTCCTCCTTTAATTTTGCTTGTTTCTCTAACTTCACGAGACTAACAAAGTAGTATCCAACGCTGGTAGATATGAGGCTTGCTAACTGGTAAAAGCTTATTAAGGAGATAATTCATTTGATGAGGAAATTCACTTCTAAATTAAACCCCACTCCAAACATGAACAAATAAATTCTCACATTTATTATTCACGCTAAGGAGATTTTACTTTTATTTATTACACCCACCTTCCTGAAAAATAGCCCCAAAGTTTGCATTTTTGCGTATATTTGACTATTTTCTTTGGGGAAAAAGGGCAACATGTGTAATTTCGTTTCCATTTCTAACAAAAGTTCCACATCACTCTGTGAGAGTTTAAGTAATTTTAAGTATTCACTTTGTCTATCCAATTTTGCTTTTTGGTTGACTTTTAGTCAGGTCTCAAGTTCTGATTGCACTTTGATTTTTATGTTCCACTAGAATTGGGTACATCACGTAAAGTCATTAAAAATGTGTAGAGAAAAAAAGCACATAACTATACTCCAGCTTTTTTTATGGTGATGTTATTAACAAACTTAATCCACTAGATGGCGAAAATGTTCAATTATAGGTCTCGAACGTGATTGCCATGTAAAATTTTCCATTATGCACTTAAAAGCTTCCTAAACGTATTAAGGAGAAGTCAAATGTCACAAAAGTTTACTTTAAAATATTAAGTATAGTTTTAATCAAATACGTCAAATTAGCTGATGTGTGGGATTCTTAACAATCTCACCTTATTACAATTTTTATAAAATCCAAGGGGTATAGCTTTTTCCAATTTTTACTGACAAGAGTTTCTGATTTTTCGAGTTTCACCATGCAATTCTCGATTTTATCAATTTGTGTCACTTAACGTCACACTCGTGGTCAAAATTTAAGGTCCCTCTATTTTGCTGAAAATTTTCTAAATTATTTTTTTATGAACTCCACGAGACACTTGCATCATAGAACGAGTACTCTACCACTTTACCCATACCCATTGAGTGTCCGTATGATGATGTAGATTTTCAAATTCTTAGTATAATATCACATGATCAAGGAGCTTTCGATCAAGTAAATCTTGATAAATGTGTCCCGAACTATAAGGGATAAAGAATTCCTAATAGAGTTTTCTAATTATTAGAATTTTGCGACCGATGGAGATAAAGACAGACCTCGTGAAATTCAATATCAGATCGAAACTTCTCAAGTTTCACGAAACAAAAATAAAATATTCTAAGTTTTGAAAGTTCAACTCATTTGTTATTGATACACACAAACTTTTAATATATATTAGTTATAAAAAGAAAATTGTTTGAATTGATTGATTTCCTGAATTAATCTTAAATTTTTATGATATTCAGCGAAAATGAAAGTCTCACAAAATACATATACTGTAACTTAGTAGAAAACTCGAAGATGGTGAAGCCAAAACATTGGAACTTTTTAATCGCAAAAACTAATTATCATAATATTTTATTATTATGAAATATTTTAACTATTAGTTTAATCAACATAATAAGTCCTCCTGATAATATTTTTGAAATATTCAAACTTAGGGTAAGGGCTCATAATTTTGACCAGTCTGCTTATAAGCATCGATGTTCCAAGTTTAAAGTGCGATATTTTCAATATTAATTTACTTTTTTTGTTACTCTCTTTTCAGAAGGGTTGTTTAGAAACTTAGCAAGCTATTTATCGTCTTATTTTTACTAAAATTAGTTTTAATACGTTTAAAAATAAATTGATATGTAGAGGTGAATTTGGCTCTTATTTTGGACAACTTGGTTATTAATTTGGACAACTTGGTTGTAAATTTGGACAGCTAATCCGCCTCAACAAGATGCCCATTGTTCTTCATTTCATGAAACAATCTTATTAAGTCCTCTTCCTGTTCATGTAAGGGAAACGAAGAATGTCACAAGAATCCCGGAAACTTTCCATATCATTCATTAAAGTGAGTTGACTTCGGTACTCCAAGTACGTGCGGATTCGCTCATTCCCTGGCCTTTCCGGGAGCCTTTCAAGGCATTTCTCGCTACATCTCTTTTGTCGAGATGATGCTCCTTTGTTTTTCCAGGTATTTATTCAACCTAGTCATCACAAAAGCTAAAACTTCACAAAATTTCGTGAGAAAAACACCTGTTCAAAATAAGGAGTATCACCTCACTACTGGCGAATGTCTTAGAAAATTCCCCATTTTTCACACGAAAAATATAATTTACAAGGCAAATCTCACTTCAGGTCAAATGTACAAATCACCATTAATGTGAATCAACACAATATTCGATGAATATTCAATAATATCACTCAAGAAAAGCGAGGAAATATTGTTAGTACTTCTCTGAATTTTTAACAAAGCAATTTCAACTCAAATCATATTCAAAATTTAACGTATTTAGTGTTAAAATCTTCCAAAAGGAACAGATATTTAGATAGAATTGATTATTTATCAAATATTGGAATAAAAATCCATAATTTTAATCAATTTATTTTTAGTGTCCAATGTTATCCTCAAAGTGTCCAAAATAAGAAACTGGACAAAATTATGAGCCTTTCCCCTATAAGATTCCAAAGCCATTGTGAAGAGACCTCGACCTCGGGGCAGACCTAGGACAAGGTGTCTGATCCAATTCAGGATCTTGCCTTGGAGTGCCTTGGGATCAAACCTGAACATCTTCCTGAAGTGGCGGAAGATCGACAGGCGTGCGCTGTTAACCTTGATGTCATGGGCCCGCGAACCCAATAAGGATAAACTGTTGAAAATGATGATGATGATATTTAAACTTACGTATTGAATGTCTGTCAGACAGTCAAAACGTGAAAATTGTACATATTTACTCGTAATCTTCACTGCGAATTTGTTTAAAAATTAAATTTGCAGTCATTCAGTGTTGACTTACATCAAGAATCTCACCTCAAAGCAGCTGATCCAGGCTTAAATATAACAATGTAAACTGGTTTTAACTCTTTTGTGTATCCTCTTACTGAGACTTTTTACTATACAAGCAAAGCTAATGTATAAGTTATTTGAAACACATTGAAGCTTTGTAAACTTAAAGCAAAGTTTTACACGTGAAATCACGGCACAATATTGGGATAAATTTGGTATGTTGTCGTCACACTTGAAAATTCCAAAGGCTCATTTCACTTTATAATGTGGTGTCTTATGTGTATTTGAAATTAGTAGCGTCATGTCTGCCCGAAATGGAAAGAGTACACCCCGAAGTTGGAGACAGGGAGCAAGGAGACAAAGATAATAAGCAACATGTCTCAAAGTTTTCGCATCTTACAACTTCTCCCCACAATGAATCTTTTCCACCAGAGACGTGATCTACTTCACGTAATGATGTGACAGGGTGTGAATTTTAATGATGGAGTGTTCAGTTAAAATTTTCAGTAGTCAATTTACTTATTTATTTTCATCTCTCTTAAAATTTTCGTAAATTGAGTGGAGAATCCAGAAAACAATAAAAAACTATATTCATCAAATAGTTAGAAATTGTACAAAATTTTCAATTTGCATTTTTAGAAACACAAATAAACGTGTGGTAATTGAGATTCTTGTCGAACATAAACTCAGTATTTGCAATTCGGAATTTGTACATTTCGATTGTAAGTTGAATTTTAGGGACAAATTATCGAATCAAAATAAAATTATTTCAAGTTCTGAAATGGGTAGAATTGCTTCGAAAATTGGTTTTCGATTTACGCGTCCCCAGTAAAGCTATGATAATCGTAAAAATTATATTATATTTATTTGGAACATAATCACTTTCTTACGAGCTTCAGACCTAAGGTTTAGTCATATTGCTTAAATTCTATAATTTTTTATCGGTCATATTTTTTGAAAAATAATTGGCTTAACACCTAATTATTCAAAAGAGAAAAGCACTTAATTTTGATATTTTGAATTTCTAGATTTTCGATCTAAGCTGAAACCGTGTTTAATGAATAAGTTATGCTCACTTCAATTTTTTTAAAATGTCCTATATGTCGGTTCCGGGAGTTGGAAGGATCTTGATTGTCGGGATGAATTATTGATTATAAACAAAATTTTGAAGGAGTTCTAAAATGACGGAGGGAAAGTGTGGATCTGACAACATCATATTCTCCACATTCCTGAATATTAAACCCTTGTCGAAAATTAGAAGTATATGCCTCTTACATTACCGCTCTATCCAATAGCAGTTAGACGATGGAGAATTGCACGGACGGCCACGAAAATCGTTTTATTTTAAAATTTAAATACGAGAGATTTTGAATATTTTACCTAATTATCCCTTTCGTTATCAATAAAACTACTAGCATTGTCGAACTTTTAATCTCAACTCGGTGTCACAATTTTTTTATCATGTATTATTATTTTCCTGTGTGGATTTTACAAATATAATAAATAAGCATAAGAGCGCTAAGCTCAAATGCGACAAAAGGGGATTAAAGACTGTAATCCTAATTCTGAATATTAATATATTTTCTGGATATAAATGAGCCATATTTTTTAATCTCAGTGCCATATGCTATATATATATATGCGTAAATAATACTATTCTATGCAATAAATTTATCGTAATTGATATAATAAATGTATTTTGAACTTTAATCATATATTTTCTATTTTGCGATATTTTTTTTTATCTGAACACTTTATAATTTATTCACTTTGGAATATTGGTACACGTTTTTAACTTAAGAAAAAAAAATCTGAAGTGTATTTAAATGGTGAATAAAACTTTCTTTTTCTTAAACAGGAAAAAAATGAAATCAAATATTAAGTTAGGTCTGTTAAATGCTGCGTATCCAAACTTTATGTAGCATTGAGAAACTCTGTTAAGCCAAAGAATAAAATCAATACACTCAATATATTAATGTATTAAAATTTATTTTATGAAAGCCTTATTGAATTTTTGGTGTAATATTGTCTATTCTATGCCTTTTCAAGCCACAGACGTAAATTCTTTAATATTACCACAAAATTTTATGTTCTCTAACCGAACTCAACAAATAAAGTTTATTGTACTATACTTAAAGTTTATAATATCCACACAAAATAGATGATCAAAGAACGGAAAATTTTGTGATGATTTTAAAGGATACGTATTTGTGGTTGATTGAGTACGGAATTATATATTAGATCAAGTCAAGAATTCAATGAAGCTTTTCATAAATTTTACAATCGGATTTGGAACAAAAAATCGATCAAGGAGAGAATACTTAATAAAGGGAATATAAATAAGAAATTGAATATATGAAAATATTCGCATGAGATTATATAACACACTTATTGCAATCGGAAAAAAATACCATCGCCAGAAATATTATGAAATAGGGTGAAGGTACACACAGGTCGAGTTAAAAACAACGAATCTAAAAAAATATTGTATATTCATATATAATATATCCTATCATACAGCCTCTACAAAAGAGCACCCGCCCCGTAAGTCAATATTATCTAGGAGGGTCTTTTTTCCTTTTTCCTTATCCCTTTCTTTTCCATTTAAAACCATGTTATTAGCGGTGTATTTAGAGAACATCTCCTAGCACTTCTTTCATTTTTGAATATCTTTTGGAGATAGTAAAGGTCCTTAGACCGGTGGCAACCAAAATCCCGAACGCCAAAATCCCGAAAAGGCCAAAATTCCGAAAGCCAAAATCCCGAAAGCCAAAATCCTGAATGTTCAAAATACTGAAAGGGATGAAATTATATGGAGGAAAATGTTTAGAATAATTTCCCAAGACATAGAAGATTTCCCTTTGCCTCCAGCAAGCGCGGGTACAATTGTAAGAGTAGCTGCGACACTTTTAAGAATTCGGGATTTTGACTTTCGGGATTTTGGCTTTCGTGATTTTGGCCCTTTCGGTATTTTAGCTTTCGGGATTTTGACCGGGACCCCCTTAGACATCTATGTCAGAAAAACATTTCGATATCGATTTTTCGAAAATTATAGACCACTTTAGGATCCCTATTTTTCAACCGATTTGCTTAAATTTGAATTTTTTGAAAAATGTTGAAATTCCCAACTCGATTGCATTGGACTTTCTCTGTAAAGAATCGGCAAAGTACACATAATTGATGTATCTTTCCCCCATTTTTTCAAAAATCTTTTTTATTTGTTGGAAAGTTTATGACAGAGCTAGAGGACAAACGGTAAGAGATATCGACTTCCGACCTTCGACGATCCCTCCCATAAGTCAATATTATCTAGGACAGTCTTCTACCCCTCTCTTCTTTGAAACAAAACTATGTTTTTTTTTTTTTGAGAGCTACTCGTAGATTTTTTTTCATTTTCGAATATGTTTGGAAAATTATTTCGTCAATAGACTTACATATATAACCGAAAAACATTTCGATATCAAATTTTCGAAGATCATAATCAAACACCTTGGGTGGTCTATTTTTCAACTGATTTGCTTAAATTTAGGTTTTTTTTAAGTATCAAGAAATTTTCAACACGACTCCATCGGAATTGATCGGTACTTTTCTTGAATTAATTTTTTTCTTTGTACGTATGCTTGTTACTCATGCTAAAATATTTTAGAATGAGTTTCTCTTAAACAATTTCGTATGTCGCATTATTTTAAATTTATGAATCAATTTAATCGGCAGTAAACCGGTATGCGCCAAAAAAAACATGCAAATGGTTGGACAAGCACTTGGACAAGCATTTTTGGGACAAAATACTAATTAAATCATTCTGTAAAAAGGAACAAAATTTTCTAAAAAAAAATGCTTTAAAATTTTTGAAATTTCGTCCCAGCACTAGCTCTCGTAGTGCTTCGTAGTTTTCGTCTTTGTAGGGGACAGTGGGGCACCTTTGAAAGTGGGGCACCTTTGAAATTGGTATTTTTCTCCTATGTTTAATTGGAACTGAGCCATACCATAATGCTATTTAGCTTCTCAATCTGTTTGTGCACGTAAATCATATCACGATAAAGCTCAATTTTATTTCAAAATAGGTGAAAAGTCCCAATTTCAAAGCTGCCCCACTTTCAAAGGTGTCCCACTTCCCCCTATCTAATTATTCGAATTGACTTCGGTTAATAGATACGTATATTATTTGACCTTAAAAATTCAAGAAATTCTCTAAAAAGTTGTATTTCCATATATTAGGGATTGTTTTATTAAAAATCACTCCTACAATAAGCTAAAACAGATTTATGATTGGTTTTTATTTAATTTAGTATTTCTTTACTCTTTCTCACCTTTCTCCTCATTCCTGATATTGTCATCACATAAAATTTTTCTGCAGTCTCACAATTTTACTCTATTTGGGGGGAGGATTGTGGTGATGTGGAAAAGCAGAAAAGCACTGGAAAAATTTGATGTACTCGAAAAGTTTCACTCAGCAAAAATAATTTCATCAATTTTTATCCAGCAAATTTTTCCTTGTTTTCGCTGTGGCCAACAAAAATGTGCCCATGGTTCAGAATTTTTATATATGTAGTTTTTGGGATAGAGAAAATAAGTACAAAAACAAAGTTTATAAATTTAATTGCATTTTTATTTCAAGTCTGTATCTATTTTATACATTTTCGAGTACATACCAGTCGGGTATGTTTTCCAGCTCTCAAAAGACCATGCTGAAAATGGATGGTTTTTAAGCTTACAAGAAGCGAATTGAGAATTCAATGAACAGTGAGAAAATTCGTATATTGTGAGTCAGTGGGTAAAACGTAAAGCTTAATATTGTTTTCGGTGCTATTTCCTACGAGGTCATGGTGATTTTGCAGGAGAATGAGAGAGACCTACTACAAATATATATAGTGCTTCAGCGACAGAAGTGCACGGAAAAAGGAAAAAAAGTAAGAATAAAACACAAATAGAAAATCCTTATGAGAATTTTCTCACACGTTTCACGCCCTATGGATGGTCCTGTTAATGGGGTTCACTTGCAATATTTTATCTAAATGGATTGGATACTTTCTTCTTCACCACCACGAAAATCACCCACATTGTTAACAAATCTCACCACATAACCCCTCACTGATATTTCTCTTTCAGAAAGGACTTTTGGAGATTTTTCCATGTGCTATATACATATGTAGCAAAAACACGCTGTAGTGCGAAAAAAATGTACATGAAATCACTTTGTTTCACTGATGATGGTCATAAATAAAATATAAACCGGGTGCACTTGTTTGTTACATATAAGCCTCCCAATGCCGCGATGGTAAACAAAACAATATGCGGAGAATAATTTTTGGTTTATGACGTTTTTACCATGCCCTACCCGAGAATTTGCTGAACTTATACTTCTGTGGTAGATTTTTTTCTTCTTCAAAATACAACATAAAAATTTTAGCGTATGAAGCGTATGAAATTCGTGTCATGTGATAATTCACATTTATGTCTTGACATCATCTTAGTAATATCCAACAAATTTTCTTCCTCTTTTTTTAGAGTTCCATAACTATATTTCAAAATCAATAGTCATGTGTATCAATAATATATTTCGGGTTTAAGGTAATATTAACGATGTACTTACGATATCACCGTAAATACAACGTTATTGCCTTGAACCAGAAATATTTTTTAGAACGACAGTTATTTCAGGTGAAATTGTTATTGTATAAAATCGCTGGAAGTGTTTTCTATTTTGTTTTCATCTGGTGCAGATTGAATGCAAATTAACTTTTTGCATATGATGAAGAATATATGGAAACGGTGAGGAAAGTTAGATGAATTGCATTTAAAGAGAAAACAATTTAGTTCCTAGATTACCAATTATGTAGGGAAGGGTGAAAATGCTTGCAAATTTTCAATTTTTTTCAAATAACCCCTTTGAAAATAAAACAGTATAGGTGATAGTGGGGCGATTTCATACAGCTGAAATTTAATTTCTTAAGTTAAGTGCATCATAATCGAACTTGAAAAATTTCAACAAACTATTTTCGAATTTAACTGCCACCCGAATTAACAAGTATCCCGATCTTAAAAGAGCCAAATTAGCGAGAGTTTACTGTAGTTAATTAGTTACTCCCTATTTAGTTGATAAATTATTATAATGAAGGTACACTGACCACACAAATATTACTGAATTAAGTGACAAGTGACTTACGGTAATTGTTAATCTAAGCGACGATTTATATATAGATTACCGTCGTTGCGGGTGACTGCACTTCGGGGGTGACTTAGCCCTTTGCTGTCCCTAAGATTTTTATTAATTCTAGAACTTATTGATGGTCTTCGTCAATCCGGTCTACCATGTCAAAATATATAGCGATGTGTCATATACCAAGTAACGTACAATGATCCTCAAAAGAATACTTGTAGTTATACTATAGTCAATAAAATTCAAACACAGTGGGACCTCGATAGAATTATCAAATTATTTCCATGTCTGTTGGCTCTATTGGATCCACTGACACTAATGGAGTTCAAAAAACATCAATTAAAAAGAGAAATTTTGATAGAAAGGCCTATTTTAGGTTTGTACTAGATCATTAATAAATTCAACACGATATACTAGAATACTTTATTTCATTAACCCATGAATTCTATTTTTAAAGGCTATTGTAAGTCGTTCATTTGGGTTCAAAGTGGCACTTCCGGAGTCTGTAGTAGAGTAAAAAAAATGGCTGTTGACTCTATTGGAGTTTGACTCTATCGGGGGTTGACTCTATCGAGGTCACACTGTATAGGTATTTTCAAAAGCGGTCTAATTTCAAAAGCGGTTTCAGAGTAGTAAATTGGCTAAATCTATTCTAAATTGATCTGGCTATAATAATTTATTTCGATTTTGTTATTTTTTATTAAAATATTTTTTTTCACTATTTTCTTTCTAGGAATGTATGATTTTTGTTATAAAACGGCAGTTAACGGCCTTTAAAGTTTTATTACAGAAGTACAGTGCCCACTCACTAATCCGCATTGATGTAATCTGGACGAATTCTCGACGGTTATATTTTAAAAAAATTTTGAGATTTTGTATTCATGCGTGTTCATCAATGAAAATGAATTATCCTGCGATGTTTTTGTTTAATAAATGAAGTATAATATAGCATTTTATAATCTTCACTAAAAATTTTATTTTAATTCTACAAAAAAAAAAAAACAAAAAATCCTGTATTATATTTTCAGGAGGGTGATCAAATTCAAAAATCCATTTGGATAACAAAGCGGACATCTGTTATTTTGTTTCCCAATCATCCGAATAACAAAGCGGGTAAGGTATTGGGATAAAAATTATCCAATAATATGGGAACTGAAGATGAAAACCCTAAATCTACGAGATGGCGTGCTCTCTATTTTATTTGACGTTTCTGTCTGCCATATTTAAAATAAACTGTCAAAACCTAAAACTCGTCCGATTGATCTGAAATTTTACAATGTTTTAGCTGATGTCAAGACCTTTTCAGAACATTAATACAATCCGGCATAGGTCAAGCGATTGCATGGATGCAGGTGCTCCAAGTTGAAAATTTTGGCAGTCTCGTGAATACAAAACTACAGGGCGCTTCCTTTATTAAGACCATCACAAAAAGACAGCGCTATTGCCACAGGCACAGATTGAGTCTGACCTCTTCTCCATAGCTTTGTCAAGTGGCTTGACAAATTGGCAAAAGCTCCTGCGAGATTTCAGCCTTGCTCTTTTTTTGACCATGGAGAAGATGCTTTGGTTCAAAAAGAACCTTGGACATCTTTCAACTGGAGATGATTTGTCTAATTTTGGTTCAAAGTAACTTTTCTATGTACAACAATTCATTCAAATCTTATAAAAATTTCACACTTCACGAAGCCATAAAGACTAAACGGTGGTCAAAAGTATTGACTCTACCCTAGTATGCTTATATTTTGGAATTACTCTCCTACATATTAATAAATTACTTTTGTGAAAAGGAGAAAAATAGATCCATTAGAGGACGCGTCAAGCCTCCGTCGATTTTATGTGTCTTGCTCGACAGAAGTAAAGGTGATATTGTTAATAATCTCACTTATCATCTTTTTGCCCTATACGTGCTCGTTCCTCGCCGAGCAGAAAGTTACACACGCAAAGTTTAACAGCGCGACAATTTTGATAGTGTTTTCCTTAATTGTCTTTCCGGATTTTTCCTCTGCGTAACAAATTCATTTCTTAGATAGTTACACTAGATAATTAAATGGTATTTAAAAGAATTTAAATTCAGTGACAACACTCCGGATCATATATGATCACTTGAAAGTTTCATCAGTATCTCTTGAAATTTCGTATGCTTTATTATCACACAAAATAATGTCATCAATATCAGCAAATCTAATGAATATGTCAAATATAGAATACATGAATGAATATGTCAAATCTAATGAACACGTCAAATCAAATGAATAGGGGAGACCGGGGTAGAATTAGCCAGAAAATGTTTTTTTTCGGTGCGTATAATTTATAAGAAAAGTGTTTTAACAGGCTGATAAATATTTCAATGAATAGGAAGGGATGTGTTTTCTTCGAATAAGTAGTGGTTTCTTAAATATTCCTTTTAACACTAAACTTACCAAGACCCGGTCAAATTGACCGGTTTAAAATTAACACATATTTAAACGGTACATTGTCACTATCAAATTATGAATTTCTTAAAATATGCAAGTAAATTATTTTTAAGTGTTTAAAATTTAATTTTGTGCTCTTTTCCTAGACAAATTTGTTGAGTATCCTACCCTAATGCGGTTTGTCATTTGACCAAAAATGATCGGTTTAGTGTTAAGGCAGGCTATAAAATCCCACTGTCTAATACCATTTGCTAATTCTGCCTTACCACTTGCTAATTCTGCCCCGGTTTCCCCTATCATCAGTCTATTATGCACAACATATTTTTCTCATTTGAGCGAACACTAAACATGACTTACAATGCTTTTATTCTGTTATTCTGTAGTAACATCAAAAATTGACACTTTTCGAAGGATCCCTGGTGATCCTTTTATTTTTATATGGAGCAAAGTGGGGTACTTTTAAATTGGAATACCTTTAAAATAGGGCTTTTTTTCTCTTATTTTTAAATTGAACTGTATCCTATCATAATATTCAGCTTCACGAATTAATTGTGAATCTAAATTACAATATGATAAAGTTCAGTTCCATTTAAAAGCAGAGAAAAAGGCCCTGATTTAAAATGTCCCAATTCAAAAATGCCCCAGTTCCACTACCAGTGTTCATTTTTTTCCATTTCTTTTTTCCGAGACAAGATATCAAATGATCATCGACTTTGAACTTGACTAGATTCTAGCTTATTTAGCACAGTTTTTTTAAAGTGGAGACCTATTGCTATAATATTCACGAATATAGCTTTTTCTTCCAAGGACTTATATTTATAATACCAAACTGCATTATTTTGAAAACGTCCAGATTATTCAAACACCATGTCACATAAACTATATTTGACTTTATTTAAATAATTGAAGTCTATTATTGTGGAATTGAAGCTGTTGTAAGGCTTATATGACAAGCTCTATGTCCCAATATGCATAAAATGCATGATATATTGATTCACTTATCGTGTGAAACATTAAAGCAATATTGTAAAATGGGTAACATGGAAACATGGGGAAGGACTTCCTAAAGTGCCCATCATTCTCTTCAAGCCGCTACCAAATACAAATTAATGGAGTATGGATTGAATGAGGCGTGTTCAAGTGATATACGAAGTCACATAGACTAAATTAATGGATTCCACCTCTCAGCAATTCGTACAAAATGGAATTCCCAGGATCAGTTTTCACTAAAACAGTCAATGTTTGCCGAAGGCAGCAGAATTTTTCTGTGATACTGCACTTGGATAGTTTTTTGTGGCGTATCTTGCTCTAGAGTTTTCGCCTTTTTTTGTACCGCGGATGTAGTCAAAATAAAATACAGAAAAAAAGCATCAGATAGAATTTTACAAGCAACAAATTAATTCCTTGCAAACTACAGTACAGAGTGCAGACAAACTAGAATAGAGGACGATAGGGCTATGATGACTAAATATTTTTTTTATAGAAAATGTAAATATAATTTTATATATGAAACAGAATATATAATTTAGAGCATTATAAACGCTATACTTCAAAAGTACTTTCGCATCATTTACAGTTCACCGGTTCGCAACCGATTTAAAACAATTCAAAAAAAATCGGTTAGGAGTAATAAAATTGATTTTTAGATAAAACTTAAAGCTTGTAAACGAAAATATGTATTTCCTATTTGAAAAGAGATAGCAAAGCGTCCCAGCTTTGCGAAATGCTCGAACTCACGAGAAAGTCCTCCCCATTAGGATATTTTTTGTATGCACATACACTGAGAGAGAAATCCGAAAAAGTTAAAATAACATACCGGATATGTTAATTTTACCCTGCGTTATTGATCCGAAATCGGTGTAAATATTATGCTTTTTAGGTGTATTAGGAGTTAAAGTTACGCTTTATCATGTTAATTTTACACTTAAAAAAGTGTAAAATTAACATTAAAAATGTTGATATATTTTTACACCTAAAAAGTGTTAAAGTTATAAGGGAAAAAAGTTAATCGCACCCCCGTTTTTTTTTTCTCAGTGCAGGGTTAGATAAGATAAGATTTTGCCAGGGGTCAGTTCTCCATTTCGGATATTCCGATGCATCCAGGCCACCAATTGGGCCCCTTATGCTTCCCCACTCCTATTCTATCTTATCCCCCTATACGGGTAGCCGCTCTATATCACAGCTCTGTGAGCAGTCAGTGCCGTTACTATGTCACAGCATCCCTTCTCGGTGTGTGTTTGGGATCAGTGACAGCGAATATTTGTATCGACTGAAGTACCACTCTTTCACATCGAAACTCGTTCTCGTACCAGCCTCTATTGTTTAGGCGGTTCACTTTTTTTGCCAATATGCACCATTGGCATTACTATTCATTCATTCATTGGACGAATTCAAAGCCGATATGGCATGAGAAATCTTTTTCTGCTGCTGCTCAGCTTTGAACCCCAGACCTCGCAGTCATAGAGCTACTACTCTATCCACTGGCCCACTCGAGGCCCTCAGTGCAGGGTTACTGCTGATTTAATCTTGTTTATAGATAATAAGAAATTCATTAAGAAATTATAATATAATTTATTTTATACAATTATTTATGAATACCGAAAAAACATTGTTTTTAGGGAATTTTAGTTATAGGGGAGGATGTAAAATTATTCAAAAATCGGTATTTAACCGGTTCATTACCGATGAAGACCAATGCAGCTAGGTTCAAAATTGCAATACCTTTCCAAAAAATTCAAATTTAACCAAATCGGTTGAAAAATGGGCCCTCTAAAGTGATTGACCCTTTGACCTTCAATAATTCAAAATGGTGAATTTTCTGACAATAGACATGTTGGGCTAAATGTTCATCTGGACTACCTTTAAAACATATCCTAAAATTATTGAAAAAGCTTGGGCCAATTTTGAGAAAAACCGAAAAAACATTGTTTTTGGGAAATTTTACTTATAGGGGATGTAAAATTATTCAAAATTCGGTACTTAACCTTTTCATTACCGATGAAGACCGATGGAGTCGGGTTCGAAATTTCAATACCTTTCCAAAAAATTCAAAATTTAACCAAATCGGTTGAAAAATGGGCCTTCCAAATTGATGTTAACCTTTAACCTTCAATAATTAAAAATGGCGAATTTCCCGTTCATAGATATGTTTAGCCGAAATTTTCACCTGGATTACTTCTAAAACATATCCGAAAATTATTGAAAAAGCTTGGGCCAATTTTGAGAATTTTCCTATTTCTCAGAAAAACCGGAAAATATGGTTTTTAGGGGTGGGAAGGAGAATAGGGGAAAAACGTCTAGAGATATTGTTTTTTTATTCGGGGTCATCGAAGACCGGAAGTCGATATCTCTTACCGTTGGACCTCTAGCTCGAGAACAAATTCCAAACGAAAAACAAAATGCGATTAACTTCATGTCAAGACAATGGGAAATATTTTCGTTTACTGTTTACACGCTTTAGTTATCGATTAACCAGTACAGAACCGATTGAAACTATAGTCAATAGTCTTATAAGAAATTCCAAGACCTTGTAACGAGTCCAAACATGATACCAATGGTTGAGAAATGCCCTCTTTAGAGCGTTTTAAACCTTTGGTCTTGAAAACCCGGTTTTAGGAATAATTCAACGGTATTTTCTTATATGGACGAAATGTACACCTGAACAATTTGTAAAACACATTTGAAAAATAAGAAAAATCGCACGAAATCTTTTCGAGCAATCCTCAAAAACACAGTTTTGAAGGGTGGGGTGGTCGCAGGGCCGACTTATGGGAGGGTCTCCCGAAGCTCCAAAGTTTCTATTTCCATTCCGTAAGCCTCTAGGCGTGGTAACACCCGGTCGCACGGACGAAAAAGATCGCGAAACCCAGACATGTTGAGAAAAGTGATCTCCAAGAGGGGGTGGGGGGTAACAGATGGAAGTTTTCTGAGAGTAAGAAAAACCGAGGAATAATATTGCTCTCTTTGTGGAGGTCGTACAGTAATATTTGTGATAAAAGTATTATATTATATTTCCTATTCAGGGCATCGGTGTTAATCTGCCCGAAATATTGCCTTGTTACCGTAAGCAACATTATTTTAGCACTTATGTAGTCCAGTAAGACCGCATTGATTAATAGGTTGTGTTGACCCACTGGCTATATTCCATGCATGGACACAAAGTATACAGTACAGTATATCTATCATCCGTTTTAGTCCCGCGAACTCTACTTGATTTTATAGAATATCCCTTTAGAACATGATTTCAAATATCGTTCTAAAGGATTATAAAATAAATGAAATACTCTATAAAATTTTAAAAATTATTTAAACGAAGTACTGATAACGATTATCTTTATAAAAATAAACAATATTAAACTTAGAATGTCTTAAAGTAAATTATAATTCAAATAAATTATAGATATCTTACGACGCAGAAATAATTACAACTTGTCATCCATGAATCCTATCGCCATAGTATCAGATGAATATTTACAATACTGTCTAATGTTACATTAAATTCCTTTTCTCGCGCACGACTATCTCTCCATATAGTCGCCACTGCTGAAGAGAACTTCTGTAAAGGAAATCAATTAATTGTGTGAAAATTAAAGAGCGGGAAATTGCTGTAATTATCCAAAAATACATCTTAAATTCTCAATTATACAAAATGGGGTTGATATTTTAAAGTTGTCTTGATTAATTGTTTCCTCATCCTACTCCATAACTTTGTTTATTACACAGAGACAATTAATAATATCCGAGAAAATTAATCACCAGCATGTTTAGTTGAAACACCATCAAATGTGTGTAGATAGAATTAACTTTGGTCCCAGAAGGGTAAGTGTGTAATTTTTGAATGAAAAAGAAGGGTTCATAGTGTCTCTTCATCTACTCTCACACTGATTGCTATATATTAATGAAACAAATTTGTTATATTATACTTAAGTGTACAGTAAGTAAGTGAATTTAAGTGAAAGGTTACACATTTCATATGTAAATTGTTTTAATCCTCTCTAGAACATTTCCTGTGACTATATACTCTCTCCATAGAAATTTGCAAGGGTGCAGAATTGCTGAATAGAGTTGATTAGTCAGTATTGAGTAGCAAACTTTCTATACTTCACTGGCATTAGTAAACAGTGTTAATCCACACAACACACGTGCGATGATCCCTCAAGACGTTTGGATAAAAAATGCATAGAATTGACGTGATTACATGTTAAGGATCAATACCAAAATGTGAAACCCATTGCGTAAGGCTAAATCCTGAAATCCAAATTATCAAAAGGAGGATCTCTCTGTGATTAAATGTGAAACGTATGGAGTAATTTCATTTAGAAAATCATAAAGTTTCATTTGTGTTCAATTCCCCGACGTCCAATTTCCATTTGAGTTGGTATCTTGTCTAGGAGAGTGTTGCCTTGCCTTATACCCAGGACTCTCATGGAGAGGAACTCCAACACAAGTTCATGCCCCAAATGTTATTTCGTGTTAAACTAAAGTAACAAAGTTATACACATGAGAATCCATTTCCAATACCCGTAATTCAATGGACATTGTCTTCATGTTTCCAACATTCTGACGACGCACATATGCACATATATATACATGTTACTACTGGAGAGAAGTGGAATTTCAATAGGGCTGTTCCAAGTA
>NC_077222.1:83530282-83724169 GCF_024763615.1 Phlebotomus papatasi
ATAATTTTGTATTCAAAATTTGATCTATTTGTTGATAAAAAGGCAGACTTGGCCCGCAAAATTTGATATAAATTGATTTATAGCATTAATGCGAAAAATTAATGCGATTTTCTCTTTAATTTTTTAATGTGAAAAATATTTATGCTTTAGGTAAATTTAAACTTATTTTTGCAGGCCATGTCCACTTCTTTATCAATAAATAGAAAAACCCCAAATATTAAGTGACTCAAAGACACAAATAATAACATATTTGGACGCTCACAAGCGACAATTAATGTGAATCACATTAAAATTTTAATGTACAGGTGTAATAACGCCGTTTTATTTCTGAATGGTCAGGACAAAAATCGTTGAATCACTTTTCATAAATTGTTCGATTCACAGAAATATGTTAAAAACGAATCCCTTTCAGAAGTGGAAGGTGGAAGTCTCAAAGTGTCAAGTCAATTAAAAAAAGAACCATTTAAAAAAAACTCAACAAACAATATTTAAATAATTTTATAGTCCATTATAATATTATATAAATTAATTACGAATATGTATTTGCAGAGTCTTGCATAGAGATATTGTAAATTGTAAAGTTTTAGATAATTTTGATAAAATATACCAACTCTTTCTAAATTACCTTGCAAATTAAGTCAGATTTCCATAGTATATATGCACACTGAAGTATTTATTTGAGTACTTCTGTTTAAAATTTAAATAATAAGAGAAGAGTAATTAAAAACATGTAATTAATAAATTAAGTCATTCGTAATTTCCTCAGGAAAGCTCATTTGACGAAAGCCAGCTATTATGGGAAAATTTTAATCGCCAAAAGCTTTTGACATTTATCCGGTCTCTCTTGAAGAAGTATTTCAAAATAATCGCGGGATATGAACACTTTTACATGAGATATTAAATCTATTTAAAAAGTAAAATGTTTGCGTGTCGCTCGATATTCTTAGTTAAGTTAATAATTTTTATTTTTCCTCTTTGGGAACTTTTACAAAGGTATACATAGCAAATAAAGCTTTCATTCTCATGTGGGTGACTTTAAATAATTTCCACAAGTACTTAGAAATTTTCTTTTAGTTTCTTTAGAACTTTTTCAAAGATATCTTGAAAAAGTTAATCTATAAAAATTACCCTTTGATAACTGCAAGGTAAAGAACTTTTTTTCTCTTGACTATTAAATCTTTTTATTACTCCAACTCATGATGAAGTATTTTTTTTTCTAAAGGCATGCAAATTTCTGTGTAAATTTTAGTGGTGTTAAGATATCTTGAGTTCTGCCAGAAATTTCCTCGGCAAGAAAATGCAGGAAAGAAAAAAATCTAATTCAATCACAACTCGTTGACGGAATAAATTTTTCTCCTGCTCCTTGAGGTAATTTCATTGTTTTTTCTTCTTGCCACCGAAAGAAATACGAGGGAATTAAACCATTTGTGGTGGAGAATAGTTAGCACCGAGAAAAGCAAAATCCATGGTTTGTTTTCATAATTTACTTTAAAGCTCACAAGGCTCACAGTTCTTCGCGAGATCTAAGATAAAATTCTTCAAGTTTCATAGTGGTATAAATAGAAAATGCTGCAAAGTTTATTCCGGGACTTTTTTTTGCGTTTTTCTTTCTCTTTGTCCAATGTTATAGGAGATTGAAGGAAATTTTCCACAACAGTTAAGAGATAAAGAAAGCTTGTGCATTGTCTTAATTCAAATTAGTTGAGAAAAAATGCCAATCTTTTCTCAAAGTCTCTCAATCTTCTTATGGGAAGCAGCTTAGCTGGAAATGGTCTTAAAACTTTTTCGATTTACATTAAAGTGTCCAAAAATATCCAATTTATCCTAATGAATTTAGTTTTACTGGCAAATTTGAGCTCTTTTCATTCAACATAGACAATAGATTAGAAGACTTTTTGATAACACGCAGAGATTTACCATATCAGGCAATTATTTCCTGAGAAAATTTATTCTATCAATTAAGAAAAGTAGGAGCTAATCAGTAGAGGAATTTTGTAACAGTATGACATTGTCATATGACAAATTTAAGAATTTTTTACTTGGTAAATTCGGAAAAGTTAATTGAAGCTGGTTACTAAGAGCTTCACAGAGCTCCTTGCAATGGCTATTCGACGCTAAATGGACTTTAATGTTGTCCTGCTACATAAATTTACTACGAAAATTTATCATGTGATATTGTCGTATCGTTCAGAATTCCCCTACAGGGTAGTTTAAGACGAAAATTTTAGATTCGCAATTCAAACAGATCTATTATTTTGGTTTACATTTCATCCGATTTATAACAGTATTACAATCACAGATTTATTAGTATTACAAGGTTCTTCATTGAGTTTATTTAGGTTTTGGACTTAATAAAAATTTATAATTCAAACATTTTCAAACATTGATAAGACTCATGACCTAGAGAAACTTAGGGTTTTAAGCCGAGAGACGGCTTAGTTGGAAACTGACGGGAATGTAGTCTAATTATTATTTTGTTTATGATTATGTTAACCCGTCTGTCGACTTAAACCCTAGGTCTCTCCAGCACATTATAATTTGGGCAAAAATTATTTATCTGTTCAGAAATAGTTCCTCCTTACAAGTTCAAAAGCGGAATTGCTTCGGATTCATCAGGGACACCAATACCGTCCCAACGAATTTAAATAAACTTGGCCAAATCTATTGAGAATACTTTTCAAATGTAGGTTTAATTACTCACTAATACCCTTGAAAAGTCAAAGGAATAATTCAAGGGCATTTTTGTTATGGAAAAAAAATTTCTTGGATAATATCCAAAATATGTCCAAAAATTTAATAAAAATAGTATAAACCATTTTTGAGCTATGCCAAAATGGCTAAAAGACATAGTTTTCGAAGGAAAGCAAAGGTGTGGAAATAGCACAATAGGCAACGTTAATAATCCTTGAGTTAACTTTTAGTAAGGGTTCATCGCACGCCCCTGGCAATTTGCATGCAATTTGAAGCCACTTTCTTATACTTCGATTTAAATTTATATGGGATTTTTTTTTTGCATTCGCGACCGTTACACTAAATAGCAAAAAAGTGAGAAGTTTTTTCGTATTATAAGATACCTTTCTGTATGGAGGAATAAATATACTAAATTTTTGTTTAAATAATTTTTTCCTGGGAGCACTATGAGCTGAGTCCGAGATCAATTTAGGAATTGGCTTAAAATAGCTTCATATAAAAAAATAACTTGCCACATGCTTGGTTCATCGAATACTCCAAATCGCTATTTCGAGTCGTTTAATTAAATGTTTTACTCATGACTGGCTTAGGTTTAAAATTGAAACGTTCATCGTAAAAATTACCTGTGCAACGAAATAAGATGTAAAGATTTGATTTGACTATAGATAGATTTAAATCTTTATCAGTTCCGATATATCCAGGCCACTTATTTAGGCCCATTATGCACTCCCCATTCGTCCATTCTATCTTAACCTCCAAGGTGATCCTCCAGCATCTATCGGCTTCTGTGTGTCTGAGGTACACAACTAGTGCCATTTCTATATTACCATGCAGACCAGCCTTGGTTGGACCAGTTGCAGTGAATGTGTATTTTTATTGGCAGATCTCTTTATGCCAAATTCGTTTTTGTATCAGGCACATGCTCTCTTGTTTAGGCGGTTCAATGTCAATGCAGTTTCCCATTCATTTATCCGACTATTTTGATACGATTGCTAAAAAAAAGTTGCCGAGTATCGAACCCGAGACATCACAAGTCATTATGCATCTTTGTGCATTATGCAAACTCCAAGATATCGTCAAATATAAGTTTTCTGAATGATAAATAAATTAATTTATATTCAAATATGTATATACTTTTATTAATCAAAATCCTTAAAAAAATCTCAATCAATTTTATCTTTTGCTGGTGTTTCTTCCATAAACCTTCCTTTCTTTTTCTTGTGATTTAAGAATGAGCTTTCGAAGCAACAGTCTGTACAGTTGAAAATTTAAGGAAATGCAGAATTGGTAAGAATGAAAATTCTCCAGGCAATGTATTTCTTTTGTGCAGCTACAGAAAGAATTTTCTATAATTCATTGATATAATAATACATTCAGGTGAATTCAGAATCAGCCAACGAGAGATTGTCGCTTCGTCAGCACGATAGAAGTTCTATGATTTTTTTTTTTAAATCCACCACAAGTCTCTCACGGATTTCATTCTTTTCCATTTGCTTGTGCTTTTCCACTCTTTTGGGAAACTTATCCCATGTGATTGGATCTATAGGATCTGTATGTGCCTATTTCAATTTTTCTTTTCTTTTTTTTCCATTCTTTGGTAAGAGAGCTTTTGAAATTGTGACATTACAATCTCAAAATTCTTTACAAGTCAATTGTATATATAAACTCAAGTTCAATTTAGGAACTTCCAATAATTTTCCTGGGAAAAATCTTGTATTTCGAATATTATTGTCTGGGGAATATACTCCATATAAGAGTTCCATCTAAATTTAGATGCAATAATTCCTAGAAATAAATTGTCCTTGGTGCCGGAAGATATTTGTCAACATTGTGTTCGACAAAGTGATTCATTGTATATCTTATTTATTGCCATATGATTTTCTATTTAATTGTATGTATATATGAATTATGGAGCATTTAGAAGGAGAAGTTTGATGACAAAATAGCACAAAGTTTTGGCTATTATTGAAATTTTAATTGAATTGAGGGATTTTGGAATTTCAAAAGCACTCACCACTTCTCTTGAGGGTTTGAGGGGGTGTAACAATAGGATTGTGAGAGTTGGCAAAAAGTTTGTTCAATCTTTACCAAGTGAATGGGGTTTTTTGATGGATAGTAACACTCACGAACTGCATAATAACTAATTTGTTCCATTGGCACGTTTCGTTCTCCCTCTACTTTCTTCTAGTTTTTGACCATGTCTTATATTGAAATACTGTCTGAGCCACCCCACAATATATTGCTCCATTTGCTCTTGTGGAGATTCTCACCCTTTTTGACCTTTGACATGAGATATTTTCCTCCTCATTTGATTCACTCACACTGTGTTATGTAGAACACTTTCTTTGTCGAGGAGAAATTTTTTTTCTCCTTTCTGGGGCAGCTTTCGATGGTAAGGAGAAAAAAAAGAAGCTCTCCAAGACTTGTTGGATAAAATTCATATTCCACAATAATGAGTTTCGTGACTTTTTCGTCATCACATTCTCATTTGCCAACATTTCTGTCCTATTCTGCCACACATAATGAGACAATAAAATCCTCATAATTAGTTGGCACTAAAATTTCTAAGTGTTCCAATGCTTGACTCAAACAGTCTAACTCTGTATGTGTCTGGTTTTGTGGGATGCCTTCTGAACTTCCCTTCGTCAGAGGATTTTACGCATGATATCCTTTTGATGGATATTATTACATAAAATTGATGATAAGACGAGATTAGTCGTAAATGCACTTATTGTCCTCGGGAAATTGAGTAAATCCTTGACCACACAATGATTCTCTATTTATTAATCATGAATGTCTTTTATAAAGCTGGAAGTATCATTTTTGGAATGATAAAATCAACTCAATAAGGCAATTTCTCAATCCATAAATTTTTCTTTTCGTGATGGACTTCCCAAAATGTTTCATAAGAAAATTTTCCATAAACGGCTTATGATAAGGGGATAACCCATGAAAGTACTCGTACCAGGGACTAACATGTAGACAATTCAGCTGAAAGCATGGTTGTACGAGATATGTAGTAAAATTGAGAATTAGTGCAATATTGCTGGAGTGGAATCAACATGGAATGGGTGGAAATTTGGGAGGCAACAATGTTCATTTTGGCACTCTATTCAATTTCAATCAAATGCTCGCGCTTGAGACGAGATAGCAATTTATGAGAATATAGCAGGAGCCAGGAGATACTTGAAAGGGTGCTTGTAGTGTCTCTAAGGCGATTATTAATTTGATGAATGAGAAACTCAACTCGTCCCTCCATCCACTTTTAGCCTGTTCACTCCGTGATTAAGTCATATCGGAAATGGTTGATGTAATTAGAGTTAAATAACAAAAGACGAGGGGATCTACAAATTTATTCAACATCCATCCTCTCTCACTCCTCTTTGTAGTACCCCCCATTTCACCCAATATTGGGAAAATTTCCCATTGTACAAATATTGTTTAAATGCTTCACGTTGATTGTCTCCACAAATGGACAATTTTCCATTCAATTTTATTTTCATTTAATTCATGTTATTATATAAATAGAATTTCACAGTTCTCTTTTTAATCACTTTCGGTCACACTAAATTAATTAATTGAATAATTTTCACGGGTAAAAATTCCCTCAGTTACAAGTGGTTTAATTCACACTATATAGCACTAATGTTTACAAAGCTTTGTTGGTTTAGGGGTTTAGTGGTAAGAATAATAGAATTAAAAAATACTTTCCGGAATACCAGAACACTTAAACTTAGTGCTATATTCAAAATAAATTTTTCATTGTATTTTATATATAGCACTAAGTAAATAAAAAGATAATTGCAAAGTTATTGTAAAACTATATTTTCGTTTCAGGGGTAGGATTTTTTTTCATACTAATTATATTCATTCATATTGGTTACACCAGATTGACCAATGGTAAAAATGGTTCATAAGTATCAAATTTGATACGAGGATAATTAAAACGGAAGTCATAAAATTTAAATTAGTAAAGATAATAGAATATTCTTGGAAAAAGGGAAAATTCAGAAGCTATATTTAGCAATTTAATTATTGGTAAAAATGATTTCTGATTCATTTTGTTTTGATAACTGAGTACCTAATAATACTTTTCTTCATTTATTTTTAATGTCCAACACACGATTAGATAAAGCTTTCATTCGCTCTCACGGAAATGTTAAAAACTTGTTTTCAAAATAAATAATATTGTGTTGGTATAACCTCTCTAAAATCAATATTTTTACAGAACCAATCTTGAGAAAGATAGTCTTGATTTTTAAACATATTTTCTTTATTTTTCCGAAATAATAAATAAAATCATTTAATTCAAACTTTAAAGTTCTTTAGTAAAACATTTGAAATTTTAGATAAGTTTTTTAAATTTAAATTTAAAAACTTTTAAAAATTCAGAAGTTGGAATCTGGTTTTCGGCGACTCCTTTGAAAAAAACTATGTATGCATTAGATACATTTATTTAAGTATATTAGATTCATTTATAGTCAAAAATAAAATTTTCTCTTAGCAGGTGAACAAAGTGAATAAAGCTCCTACTTAAACGAAGGATTAGAACAGTTTCTCGGAAATAATATAATCAAATGAGTTAATCTCGCTAAAGTACCTCTGTAAGAGCTACAAAGAAGAATGGTCAAATTCGGTCATGAAATCGCCACGAACGAGACCTTTGTCATTTGATAGACATTGGTATAGGTTACAACTTTTGTTCTTGGACAAATGTTCTAAACTAAATCATGAGGAAAAAGTTCTAGAGCATAGAAACTGTTTCTTGGAAGCGAGAATGGTAAAATTGATGGTGCATTTTGTAGAAACTGATGTAAAATTAAAAAATTCCCAGGACCCAGAACGAGAAATTTTGGGAGTCCTTGTAAAAAAAGTCTATTCTTCTGAAAAATCGCTGTTTTGACAACGAATTTCACAAAAACGATTGGAGCGATCTTGATTCAATTAGTTATATAGTCAGCATATGACTTAAACTTTTTATCCATGAATACTACTCCCTCCCACAAATCCCAATTTTGGTAGCCTCCTTACAAAATGGAAGCATTTTACCTTATAACTCCTTTTCTCTTTTTAGGTGTGATTCCTTCTAATCACACCTATTTCTCTTGTTGGTTTAATTACACTGTGCGACACGTTGTGGGTGTCTTTGACGAGAGTGCCAAAACTTGTTAGAGGGTCATTTAAGGACCTCAAATCTGCAATCCGTTTGTCCGGGTCACCTCTAGATTTTTTTGAAAAAGCATATTTAGTTTTTTGATGTTTTATAAAATTCAAAAATTCATATCTCCGGTTCTAATTATCCGGTGGTAGTCACATAAAGCTAAACTGACGCGTAATTTCATCCTCTATAACACTTGTGAACATATCAAGCATCTACGATGAAAATGAAGTATATTTTTTAAAGATTTTTTGAAAAAGGGCACTTAAAATGGTGCATTTTTCTGTGTTTTTTCCATCTTCTAGTAATTTTCCCACTTTAAGAGCATTTTATATGTCAAATAACTATGCTTAAAAGTTAGAGAATTTAATATTCTTTCATATCTTTTTAGTTTAAATTTTCTATCCTAATTCGTTTATTCACAATAATTTATTGAAAATAAAATGCATTATTATAAAAATAAAATCTCTTATTATATATAATTATTTGGTATCTTTGTCTAACCTACTGAAGAGCATTCTCTTTTGCACTCTCACTTACACATTTCATATAAAAAGAGGAGAAAAGAAAAAAAGAGACGTATATAGAAATAGAGAGAGAAGAATAGCTGTTATGAGTGCCAAAAAACTATTCATCTCTCTTTATTTCTATATACGTCTCTTTTTTTCATTTCGCCTCTTTTTATATGAAATGTGTAAGTGAGAGTGCAAAAGAGAATGCTCTTCAGTAGGTTAGACAAAGATACCAAATAATTATATATAATGAGAGATTTTATTTTTATAATAATGCATTTTATTTTCAATAAATTATTGTGAATAAACGAATTAGGATAGAAAATTTAAACCAAAAAGATATGAAAGAATATTAAATTCTCTAACTTTTAAGCATAGTTATTTGACATATAAAATGCTCTATTAAAGTGGGAAAATTACTAGAAGATGGAAAAAACACAGAAAAATGCACCATTTTAAGTGCCCTTTTTCAAAAAATCTTTAAAAAATATACTTCATTTTCATCGTAGATGCTTGATATGTTCACAAGTGTTATAGAGGATGAAATTACGCGTCAGTTTAGCTTTATGTGACTACCACCGGATAATTAGAACCGGAGATATGAATTTTTGAATTTTATAAAACATCAAAAAACTAAATATGCTTTTTCAAAAAAATCTAGAGGTGACCCGGACAAACGGATTGCAGATTTGAGGTCCTTAAATGACCCTCTAACAAGTTTTGGCACTCTCGTCAAAGACACCCACAAAAAGGTAAATTTTGTCGCACCGTGTTATTATTTAAAATTGTTTATTAAACATTTAGGTATTTTGTATAGGTATAGCTAAAATTGTTATTCAATTGTAGTCTTCCAATATACCTGATTTCTTTTAAATAATAATATAATAATAATAATAATAATTAATGAAGGCTTTTTAAACCATCAAAATTTAGATTTTTGAGAGATTTTTAAACATAAATGTACAATTTTTGGCGTATTTTACACCAAGTTTCGTTTTATAAAAGTATTTGTGATAAAGAAAAAATTATTCAAGTACTAAACATCGGCACACTCTAGAGCAAGTTTGCAAAATTTCAATAAAATCGAAGCAATTACTCTTAGAAATTTTGTTTATCGAATTTAAAAATTGAGTTTTGAAAAAAAAGGATTAAAGTTTAGCATGATCAGTGAAATTTCGAAAAATCTAAAAGCTTTATCTCTTAGACTTTTGTTCCGAATGACTTCCTATTTCGAGAAAAAAATTCTTGACATATATTTATACTGTAAAAAAAACATTTTTGGAAATTTCAAGACCCACGTAATCCCTGAATCGGTTGGAGCCTTGAATGATACAGAAACGGATTGCTTTAATTTGGTAAATTAGGTATAAATTGGAAAAATACGATACTTAACATTAAGATATGAAGGAAATAATTTAAATTTAACATCTTAGATCAGTAAAATATCATTTTGATAAGTAAGTAATTCTAAATTTCACTAAGTAAAACTATTTTGGTCAGTAAATAACGTAAAGTTGATCAAAAATTAGGGCTACGACAAAGCTTTTAAATATAGTCTCTTTAAAATCAAAATTCTAGACTATAAATCCATATTTAAAGAAGAACATGTCATGACCATATGTTGTATTATGCAAACTTCCAAGTCAATTAAATGACTTTTAAATTTCAATGCACATAAAGAAGTTCTTTTAATAAAATGTTGTGAAGGGATTGACAGTAAATTTAAGTTGCACTTGTTTGTACTATAAACTATTTGTATAATGGGGGAAAAGTTTGTAGGGAAATTTTCAATAAGATCCCACATATATGAGAATATATAATATATTGTAATTCTCATGCCAAGCGTGGAGAAAGTTGAATGAAAATTTGATGCATTTCCCAAATTGGAATTCCTTCTTCCACCATAGAGTTAAAGTAGTTTACAAATTGACAACCTGGCATCTACACTGCAACATAGTATATGTTCTGAGTAGATAGACAGACTTGGAAATCGACGCTGATATTAGAAATTTTGCATAAATAATGTGCAGGAAAAATTGTGAAAATGACAGCAATTTCAGGCAGAAAAAAAATCATTTGATGATACACTTTGCCACTTCATTCTCGTTCGAGAAGCTTTTTATGAAAAAAAAAGAAAATTCTTGAAGGAAAATCGATTAATTTCCGGTTCTTTTTATTGAAAAATTAATACAAATGAAATGAGGGTACGAACCAAGGTACCAAACGAGAGGTAACGACCTATAGAATGACTTATGACTCCCTTTAATCGAATTAGAGAATGACAAACGGAGAATGGCAGAGGGTTTGTGATGTTGAGCTTTTCTTTCCTTCTTCCTCACATTTCTTTATATAACCTGGTATTTCCTGTTGTTGGAAAGTATTGGGGCACAAGAGGGAAATTGTGAGGAAGTTGTTAAATTTAAATAACTTCTTTCCAGGTGCGTGGGTAGATCATATTCTTTCGGATTCCTTCACAATTGAGAATTTCCCACGCTCTCTATCTAATTTTCTTGATGGGACATTACTTTGTATTCACTAAAGTTGGAAGGGAAAATCTTTAAATGTTTTTTAATGGGGCCACGTGGACGATAGCTGTACAGTCAGGGGTAAATGTCCATGGATTGGATAGAAAAGTTGTCTGATGGTTTGTTTTTTTGAAAGGAAAAGCGAAGTCAGGCAGGAAATTGGCAACATTTGCCCATTTCTCTCGATGAACTTTCAATAGGAAATTACAAGAGGATTTACATCATACCATTTTGTCAGTTTTTTTTTTAATTCTTCAACCCCCTACGTGAAATTTTGTTAATTTTTTTTTTCAAATAATTATGAAAGATAGCGAATTTCTCAAAGGATGTACGTGAGAAAATTTTTCTTTTCTCATTTACAGTTAGGGGGAACTGGGGCAGTAGTAATCTGGGGTAGTTGTAACCACTGTGATTTTTTTCATTAATTTTAAGACTCCAGAGGATAAAACCCATAAGCATTCATAGATACCATGGGGATGTATGTCCACAGAAGAATTGGTCAATAAAATCCTAATACTTTAAAAATAAAAATCATTTTTCCCGAAAATGTTGATATTTCAATTATTTTGGTCATTTGGATTTCCACCTGGAAATTAAAAACTGTGTAAAATAATCGAAATGTAGCAATACCAGTTCTTTCCTACATCTTTTAGGATTATATTTATGGATTTACTAGACAAATTGAGATTCTTATTATTTCAAAAGAATTAATATTTGGTCAGAAAACAGCATTTGGGGTAGATGTAACCAGGCAATTTCAATTTCACAAAATGAGTAGGTAAAAGAGCGGGAAATTGACCTTCATGCGAAATATCTATAATTCATAGATTACGAAAAAAATTGGTGGCGCTGTGTTAAATAAAAAGTCACATGATGTCAAAATATGGGGAAAATCCATTGAAAAATGTCTTTGATATGCATGCTTTTAGTTTTTTTTCTATTTTAATTATTCTTTGTAAAAAGTGTCATGATTTTTTGAAAAATATACAGTCTTTATATATCTCTTAAGTAATTAAAATAATCGAGAGTGGTGCAAAGTTAATTTCAAGAGTGGGAAAAAAGGTGTTTACATCCTCCCCAGAAAGTGGTTACTTCTACCCCAGGTATTTTGTGAAAAGAGAAAAATGCACAGGGACACAAATTTTATTTTTATGGAAAACTCAATTGTTTTCCAGCATCCGCATTACCCTCGACGAATTGCCTATACCCAAGGGTAAAACATGAGCTAAGAAATAATTTCCAAAAAATCACGGTGTCCTTGGAAAATCACTTCAAATTCGCATCTATCGAAAATGGTTACATGTGCCCCAGTCTCCCCTATAATGTTAATTCCCCTATTTGCCCTTCCTGTCCATGTTCTTTGATTAACGATTATTTAAAACTAACATTTTGATCCCTTTTTTTTCAAATTTAGGAAAAATAATGTTCTTTATGTTGGAAGTCATTTTACCTGAAAAGTTAACCCTAGGCTCGATTTTTTCCCGTGAGACGAGATAAAAGTGATGGGTGGAAGATTAATGTTTCAAAAGTTCACTTAAATCGAAGGGAAAATAGAGATAGACAGATGGTCAGTGATTTGTGGCATTTTGCGATATTGAGGGCTATATTGATCCCTCAGGGAAAGAGAAAACTTTATACCAACTTGAACAGAGAAAAAAAAACTTGGAAAGTGACACAAGTTTTAAATGCTAATTCCTCTTGATGACAAATGCAACCATCTACTTAAGGCAAAAGAAAAAATAACTTATGAACTGATAAATGCAAAACAAAAAGTTCAGTTATATTGAAAATCGGCTTGTGTTATGCATAAAATCTCGTATAGTAATTATAGAACCTTATTCGGAAATTGAGTTTTTTTTTGTTGAACCCGTTGAAACTCTACGAAGAGACCAATGTAATTTTAATACACCAAAATCTCTCCTTCTCCACCCCTAGAGACGAATTTTAAATCATATCTGTTCATTTCTCTCCGTTTATCTCGTTCGTTACTAGAGTTAGAGGCCAAAAGGTTTGAGATAGTTAAACAGAATCTTCAAGAGATTGCCTCTCATGAGTCATCTCAGAGTGAGATCGTTGATATGATGTTTATTTCTTCTCCAAATCCCTTCGCTACCAGAAGCATGACTTTATATTTATTTATTTATTTACGATCTATTTATTTATTTAATTTATGTCCCTTTAGGGGAGACCGGGGTAAAATTAGCCACGTATAGTATTAAATAGTTGTACCTTATAGTTTACCTTCGAAGGAATATTGAGGAAACCACTATTTATTCTAAATAATATACTTCCCTTACTATTCATTAAAACAGAGGCGTGCAAGAACCGTTGAAACCGAATAAACGTCAAATGAAACATGTACGTCAATGGTCAAAACGCTACCAGAACAAACTTATTTTGACGTTTATTCGGTTTTTAACGGTTCTTGCACACCTCTGCATTAAAATATTTATCAGTCTCATACAAACATTTTTTGTACAAATTTCATTTGGCAATCCAAAATTTCATTTGGTGGCTAATTCTACCCCGGTATCCCCTACATAAATAATACATTATGGGCCTATTCAAGTGCATGCATATTGTATTAAATTTCTCGAAAAAGGTTTTAACGATTCTTTTTAAGTTTGCCGGACATTTCGTTTATTATATAGGAGAAGTGGGTCACCTTTGAATTTGAGCAGCATTAAAATAAAGGTTTTTCTCCTATTTTTGAGTGAAACTGGATCTTACAATGATGTACTTTAGCTCTACAAACCCTTAGTGAAGCTAAAATACATCAAGATAAGGCTCAATTCTATTTAAAATAAAAGACAAAATTCTAATTTTATAATTGCCTGAATTCAAAAGTGCATCACTTCCTCCTATGAAAATTGTAATGAAAATTAATGTTTAATAGGCTTTGGAAGAATTTCCTTTCTAATTGGGGTAAATTTTAAGATAATTGAAAAATCTTTGAATCCCGCGGACAGTTTACGACAGGTTTTAAATAGTTAATGAATCTGTAATGAACTAAATAAGTTGACTTTTATTCCGATTTTTTTTTATTTTCATAAATTGTTCTTTTGTTTTTCTCTGATCATTTACGGAAGGCCACAGTAGTAGTTTCAGTTTTTATTCAGTTTTTCCATAGTCCGAGAGCCTGGAACTCTTAGGTTTTAAAGCTAATTCGAATTACCTCTCTTGTGAGGTAAAATCCAAAATCCTTAACTCTTTCACGCTAAGAGATCGGAGACTTAAGATCACCACTAGCTAAGAAATGAAAAATGTTTTGAGATGTACAAATTCCATCTAAAACTAAATGATCAAGGATTCAGAATTAGGGCATTGGTATTCATCGGATAGGATTTGACATCAAAATCCTGGGTGTTTCTGTTTAAGAATTTTCCATTTTTCTGTGTGTAAGTACAATTCCAACCTCTTTAACCCTTTAACGACGAGGCAGTTTTCGCTGACTGAAAATCTTCAATTTGGTGTATTTTTCGTCCCTATGAACGATAGGGACAAAAATAGGCCAAAAATTTAAGTAATTTTTCTGACGATACTAATGACTGATAATTTTCGCACTATAATGAAAAATATAATGTTTGAGTATTGTAGTTTCTTTTACCAAAACAGTATTGCCTAAAAAAAATAATTAAAAGTATTAAAAATAATTAAAACCAACTTTCAATATGAGAATTTAAAAATTCGCCATTTTTTAGCTTAAAAATTTACTATACAGTAAATAGCTGGAGACTTGCAAAAACTATCCTAGATTCCTTCACCCTTCTACTTTGAAATTACGTACAAAGATAAGAAAAAAATTACTTTAAGTAGTCAGGAAAAATTATTTTCTTTATGGGACACCGGTGTTCCAATCGTCCTATAATAACTTTCGGGTGACCGAAAGTGAATTTAAACCTGCGATACTTGTAATAAAGCGAATACTGCACAACTTAATCCATTATACGCCATATTAAATAACAATTATTATATAAAAAAAATTAAATATATTGAAATTGAAGTGGTTAGAAAACTACACAAAGCTAAGAAACTTTAAAGAATCATTAAGTAAACTTTATATTGGAAGGTATTTGATACCCATGATATCCTTCATGACATTTTTTATCATGCTAAAAAATATACACGTTAATACATTATCTAACATCGATTAAAATTTAATAAACAGTTCAGTATCTCCCTTTATCATTATTTTCTTCCTTCAAGAAGACTCCCTGAAGATATTTCAAAATATCCACTTTGCTCAATATTTCCTTTCTAAAAGCTTTAACGGTTAAGAGGAGTTTGAAGGAAATTATTGCATCTGACATCTTTCATCAGTACCACATATAATCATCAACATTAGGTTGTTGATATCGCGTCTCCACTTCCTATATCTTTCCAAATATCTCTCCTGATGGCATGTGTGTGTATGTGTTAAGTGAAAATTCAATTTTGAAGAATTGAGAAGCAAAAAAAAGTCATCACAAAGATATTAACCCATTTCAATCATTGAAAAGCAATGATGTCACTCAAAAACTTCTGTCGAATGTCGAAAATGTTGTAGTTACTTGGAAAACTTAAGTGCATATAGGAATAAAAATATGGGAAAACTACCACAATTCAATTTTTCATTATCATCAATGATGTTAAGTGGTAGAAGCAATGAGTGGAAAAGGTCAAAGAATTTGCAACATACATATATATAGTTAGGGGATTTTGAAATTGTGGTGTCCAATGTCGATGAAGCGAAGAAACTCCTTCAAGAGGAAATTATTAAGTGTTTTAGTGGCTTTTCTTCGATACAATCCAGTATCTCTTTTCTCACACTGCTTTTACCGTTCAGCACAACAAATCACATTAATCCCATTTTGAAGGAAAAAGTAAGGAGAGGGAGTGATACAGTTGAAGCTAGGAGGACATACAATATTTCCACCTTCTTCATTGCTGAGGATAAAAGTGTCCAGAGGATAGAGAATGGAAGTCACAATTTTCACCCCTATTGTCATCAAGGGTAGACACATTGGACATAAATTGACCTCCCATTCTGCCCACATTCTTCCTCAAAACTTTTTCCACCATCCCAATATGTGGAGGGGGTGCTGGCCTTTCTTGTGGACGCAACCACCACGGTCGATAGTCAATGGAGGTGAATGGAAAATTTTCCCATGGAGAGAGGACACAAAATAATCACTCTGGCCTTGTTGCTGCACCCATGAGAAGGACAGAAGAGGATTTATTCGTTGTTACACAGAGTATCTATAAGACGAACGCGCGCGTCTGTGATGGGAATTTTCTTCGTTATTTTCCTTCCAAGTCTTTCGTCGGTGTATCTAAATTAAATTGAATCAAAGACACGGGCTCAGGATGATGAAATCGACCAGACTACAAAATTCACTGTAAGCTCCAAAGGAGAATGAAGTTAAAATTTCAATGAAGATATACTCAAAGAGGGATGAGGAACACTCTGTATAAATATATGGAGCAAAAGTCAGAGGGGTAGTTAATTGAATATTTAGCGGTGTCGCGGTTAATAATTCAACATCCTCATGCTGAATCCCCCCTTGAACATGGTTGAAATGAAAATTTATGCAAACCCCTCTATATATAACAAAAGAGTTAGTTAGTTGCCCCTTTAGTGAAGTATCTTCGCAAAAGCATCTTTTTCATCATACACCAAGAGGCAATCGCACAAGAGACCCGTAAGTCTCTGTGGTGGCTCTTGATGAGATAGAAGAGATTTAGTGAAATTCATCCAGGAGAAAATTGTCATATTTCCGCCATTCGCCCACACCAATTGCAAAGACAAGGCACGATGCACCCAAATGTAATTGTTAATAAAGTTCCACCGTAGCGTGTTGTATTTTCCTTTTTCATGTTATTTGCAATTCAAATAGAGCGCAATGAGAGGGAATTATTTTACCATGTTGTATGCCTTTTTGGATCAAAATTATCCCGGAGACTCTCTTCTACATAAAATCAAATTGCACATTTCCAGGGAACAATTGCGCCGAGTTTCTCATCATTCTCCAATCTCTACCTTATATCTCATTCTGAGGATTTTATTGCTCTTTCCTTTCAATTTTTTTTCGTCTCACATATTTGCAGCATATGGAAGAAATGAAAATTGTCTCTGCTGAAAGGCAGCAGATGAAAGAGACTTTGCGGAATGATTGAAACTCCTTGTCTGTTTCTTTAATCTTAAATCCCTGTGGCATATACTCCTTATTAAATTTCAAACAATTTTGTATGTAATTGTTATTTCTCAAAAAATAGATAGAAACATATTTTAACATAGAAACATATTTTAGTATTTTAGCCGTTAGAGTTAATAATTGTGATGCTTTCGAATGCGCACCGTCACCCTGTTCATCCCTTACAAATCTTAAAGCCAAACGGTTTGAGAAATCGACTTGGGGTTTTGGGAGATTCCAAACAGAAGTATCTTAGGATACCGAAGAAGATTGCTGTGTAGGTTACAGTGGTGTTTTCAGAGTGGAAAACTCCGTCCGAATGCGGCAACACTATTTGTGGAGTTTTTAACCCAAGATCAAATAGGGTAGAGTGATACAAGTTGGACAGTGGTACAAGTTGGACAATGGTACAATTTGGACAGGGCTTTTTGTCTTGATAAATTTAGTACTTTATTTTTATTTGTATATTTTTAATGCTTTAGTTTTATAATTTGGTTCCTTGTGTTTAAAAACAAAATTTGTACTGTGTTTATCAAGAAAAAAGCCATGTCTAACTTGTACCGGCGAATTGTCCAACTTGTAACACTAATTCCAAATTATATCACTTTACCCTATGTGTGATTACGAGGGAATCACACCTAAAACTGCATCTTCTCTAGAGCTTTCGACACGCTTAATGTCTTCTTCGGTGGTCGAGTGTTATCAAAAATCTGTGGGTTTCGTTGAGTAGTGGCTGTTTCGCATTAGCGGGAATATTCTAGAATTTTCACAAAAGATCTCAACGGATGCACCAGACACTCTTCATTAAAAAAAAACTCCACAGATAATGTTATCGCATCCGGACAGAGTTTTTCCCTTAAAAAACACTTACTTTTTATGGGCTTAAGACCTAGGCTTAGCCATATGGCTTAACACTAAACCTACCAAGACCGGTCAAATTGACCGTTTTAAAAACTTTATTTTACTTTTTAAACATATTTAGACGGTACAATGTCACTATCAAATTTTATGAACTTCTTAAAATGTGGATGTTATTATTTTTCAATGTTTGAATTTTAATTTTGTGCTCTTTTCCAAAAAAAAAAATTGTTGAGTATCCTATCTACCGTTGTCTGTCATTTAACCGAGCGCGCTGGGAAAAAACCACCAAAAACGGTCGATAGGTTTAGTGTTAAATTCTCTAATTTCTTATCGGTCAAGAATATTTGGAAAATTTTCACATGTGATTGGACCATTAAGGATTCTGGAAAAACCAATAAAATTGGTTGCTGGTGAAGGTTTTGAGATCCTCGGGAACTGGGCTAAACCTCTGGTCTGAAGACAGTTATCCAATTAAAATAAACTTTAGAATGATCGACGGAATGTTACATCCTCACTCCAAATTTAAAAGATTTTTATTTTTGGAAATTATTCGTTGCTTTTACCAATTGTCTTATGCACAATACCTAATATTCACATTATGCAAGATATTTCGTAAAAAAGCGGCAAATAATTTTCAAAAAAAAAACTTTTTCATTATGAAGTTACAATCCGGACTTCAGTGCCGATTCCCCCAGCATTTCCTTATTTTTTTAGGACCTATCAAAACAGAACTTGAGTTTTTACTTTAATACAGATTGGTTTAAATCGCATATATCGTAACTGAATTTAAGGATTTGAACAATTTCGGATTTTTTCAAAGGTTTTTTGAGTTACGGACAAATTAAAACCACTTTCAACTTTAGCATTGAACCGCTTTTACGTTCAATGGAAAAACAATTTCTTTGTTATTTTTTCCAAAAATTTTTATGTATTGGTTTTAAATCTTTTATGAATCGATAAATCTAATAAAAAGAGATGAAGAAATGTATTACACTTTCCGAATTACTATTTGAATTTCAATTTGAATTCTTGATTCCGAAGTTGTACACATCCTACATATCCCAACTAACTCTACGAAACTCATATTCAGGAGTTTCAAATAGTTTCCTAGTAAATTTTATTGATTACAATATTGCTCAACTATCAAGTTGTTGTAACGTGTTTGGGCAATAGAAGACGTGATGGTGAATGTAATTCAACTTTTAGGAGTAAGAAAGAATTTCGCAATTATATATAGACTACGTGTATATATAATATAACAGAATAATCACTTGTGATTGATTCTGCGTGGAGTATGAGGACAAGAAATTATGGAAATGAGAGGAGTGTAGGTAGAGATTATTTCAATATTCCAACGACTTTTTCAAATATAAAACAATAAGCTGATTGGTTTTTTTCCCTATGTCTTCTATATTTTTTTCCAGCATAAAACAACATATTTTAAGTATATAGGTAGTCAAAAGTATCGATTTAATACAAGGGCAATCAAGTGGCTATGAGGCATATTTTTAATTTTTAATGAACTGTCTTCTTCAATCAACATTTCCTTCTCTCCATCTTTAGCCAATTTTAAAGCTCCCCAGAGATTTTATGTTGAGGGACAATATCATCGAAATGTCCTTCTATTTGCTTCAATTAACTTACTTTTCATTATTAATTTAAGTCAATTTAGCTATATGGCAAATGAATGTCTCTACAGGCTGTTCTGACTTCGAAAGTTATTTGACCACATTCTGGGTATATAGAAGGTGAGTCTTTATAGTTTAAATTGGATGATTAGAAAAAGCCCCCAAGTTGTTTTCTTCATTAGTTTTTGGGTGACAGGTATATGAAACTTTTAGAGGAGAAGTGTTTATGTTTAAACTTGTTGAATTTTTTTCCGGTTAAGCTTTGCAAATTGTCTCCTAACTTGGTCTTCCTAGTGGATGGTCTCTTGTGGTTTGGGGAATCTGTGTTGTTCTTGGAGTAAGTTTCACCTTGTTGGCCGATTAAATTAATTTATGTCACGTCGTAACACTTTCACCCTCATGTTTTGCTGCCCTCCACCAAGATTATTAATCTTAATGAATGCAATTTAACTTTGGAACAATTGTCACTATATACATTTGGGGATTATACACAAGCCCAAGAATTAATTCTCCGGATACAGTAGGAAGTCAACTCAAATGGATTTGTAAGAGGATTTCTAGTGACTTCAATGCTGTGTTGAGTATGACATGATAGCAAGTATGGGAGGTAGACTTTAAAATTGCAGCTTCCCCAAGGAGGAGGTAAAAGATGCAATTATTGAGGAAGTTGGAATAAATGGTGATTCTCAATTGGTCTCTCTCTATATAGCTTTTCAAAACTTTTTCCCTCAATGTTCAAATCCACAATGAATTTCCGTTTTTCCTCCACATTCTTTTTCCCCTTTCTTTGCTTTCCTTTTTCCTGGGATAATGAGAGGCTTTCTTGTGGCTAAACAATAAAAAAAAAGCCTTGAGATGTCAAAGTGGTAGGAAATGGTCTTTTTCACGGGAGCAATTTCATATTTTTTCACTACAGTGTTTTTGCAATTTTGTAAATTTTATGTTTCAGAAGAGAAGATGGCAAAATTATGGCTAATTATTGTATTTTTGCCATTTTGACAAATCACCCTGCTTATTATCTTCCTCTTAATTTGCTTTCGTCATGCGGACATATAATCTCAAGTTACCAAATTATCTTGTAATTTGGAAATGGCTAATTTTTTATCACAGATTCAGAATTCAATTTATAGTCTGTGTGAGATTTATGCTAAGAGGAAGTGTAGCAGCAAAAAGTCCTCCAAGATGGATATTGACCTCAGAAGTGGGATTAAATGTGAGAAAAAAAAAGAGAAGAAATACACATAACCGTACCTTGAACTCTCTTTTTTTTTTGCCAAATCTCCGTGTGACATGTTAATGATTAACTCATGTAAGAAAGACTCCATCAATTGGTCATCGACCACAGATAAATCTTTCAGTTGGACTTCATTCACTAATCCTTCTGTGCATTATTTGAAAGACTTGTTGTAAGACGTATACAAAGTAAATATCAAATTCTCCCACGAAAATGGCAAAATTTATCAACAATTACATTAAAGTCTTAAAGAGAATGTTGCCAAAAAGTAAATGGTCTTTTTAGTCAAATTATCTCAATTTGCATTTCAATTTAAATAGGACTTGAAAATTTTCTGGCTGGTACTCAAGAATTTTTTCACTCTTTTTTAGTAATTCAGACTCTCCCCCTTATTCTTGAATCTCAATTTGGTGGATTTTAGCTGTATTTCCATGTGCCAAAAACGAAGCAATGAAAGTCAAGTAAAATAAGTGACACTTAATTAAATATTGTTGAGTGAAATCATGGGGGGGGGCTGCAGTTGATGCAAGTTTGTCTCTGGGAAAATCATGATAAGTTATGCTAGTTGTCCTAGATCCACAAGAATTTAATATATTCATTAGTATTCCCTTCAAGGCAACATGTAAATAATTTTAAACTTTTATTTAAAATTTTGTTCTATATTAAGTTTGTAGGAGAAACTGAGGCTAGATTAGCCAGAAATGAAGCTTATCTTGTGTATGAAAAATCGTTAGAATAGACTGACAAATATAAATGTGAGGAAGTGTACTAATTTTAATAAATAGAAGTAATGTAGGGAGCGGTGGGGCTATTTGAGCAGTGGGGCAACATTGATGTACAATTTTTTCACATGTTTCTAAAAGATTATTTAAAATAATGTAATTTAGATTGACAAAACCATAGTGGAACTAAATAAAATAATTGTAAGGCCCTGCTTCCTTTAGAAGTATATGCGAAAAAAATGTACATATATCAATGTAGCTTCACAGCTCAAAATAGCCCCACTTCCCCCTACTCATTAGTTCTTCTAAAAAAAAAACTAGAGCATCGTTTCCAGAGTATGGTTTCCTCTAAATGTGTTACATTACTAAAGTTATACATGTTCAATTAAGAAATTTTAATTGAGGCACTCGGAAAATTGTCTGGTTTAACTAGGATTGAATTTAATTTTATGATTAAATTATTATGATTTATTTTTAATTTGTCATTGCCACAGGAGAGATGCTAAAGGAGTTTTTGTTGTGAATTTACTTTTTAAGTGATTGAATAATTCATTGTCATACCAGAATGTATCACTGTTTCGAAGAACTGATTAATAAAATCACCTAAAGGATTGTCTAAAATTACGTAGCCGACAAAACGGTAATAGGATACCTGTACCTAATTCCGGCACACTTGCATGCAAACACCAAAGTTTTAAGTTCGAAAGCTAATGTTTTTAATACCAAGTGACTTTTTATGTTATTTCATATTAAGGAATGTTGCTTGGAACTGTTGCTAGCTTATCGTCTTTGTTTTCCCTAAAATATTTCTTAATAAATTTTAAAATGAATAAAAAATAGATATAGCTTTGGGTAGTATTTCGGCCACCTTCACTAAGAGAAATCCGAAAAAGTTAAAATAACATTCCGGAAATGTTAATTTTACCTTGCAGTATTGATCCGAAATCGGTGTAAATATTACCCTTTTTAGGTGTATTATGGGTTAAAGTTACTCTTTTTCATGTTAATTTTATCATTAAAAAGGTGTAAAATTAAGATTAAAAATGTTGATATATTTTTACACCTAAAAAGTGTTGAGTTTTAAAAAAGTTATGAGGAAAAAAAGTTAATCGCAGCCTCTTTTTTTCTCAGTGTTGAGTCACCTAGTCCGTTGCCCTTCCGAAATTTTTCCAAAGTCTTTAGCACATCATGTCGTATGTCGAAGCGTCATAGTGGAGACCGGGGCAGAATTAGGAAGGGATGTATTTACTTAGAATAAGTAGTGATTTCCTCAATATTCATTCTAAGGCCGGCTATAACATCCCACTCTATAATACCATGCGTGGCTAATTCTGCCCCGGTTTCCATTGTTTTGTTTAAAGACTGAAAATTCTTAAAAATTTGAGGAACAGAAGAAATGGCCGAAATTGAAAGCTGTCCGAAATTGGGTACAGTTACGCTATCAAAAAAAAAAAACAACTTCTCGTTCAAAAATAGATGTGATTATGAAGGAATCACACCTAATAGGTTGAAACTGATTTATATTTGTCCGAGATTCAAAGACCTTTGAATTGAGGACACTTGTAAACTACCCCCTGGCAAGTGGCCTTCACAGTTGAAGCGACTTTCTCACAATAACATACAGATTCGTATGGAAATTTTCCTGCACTTGTGACCGTTACACGATATATGTCATAATCGAGGTGTGCCTTGTACACAGGCAGGACTCTGTGCCTTGTAAAGAGGGATAAATATTCTATATTTCCATCTAAAAAGTTTATCGTAACTGGAAGTGTAAGCTGATTTTGGAAGCAATTTACGAGTTGGCTTCAAACAGCTTTATATAATAAAAAAAAACCTTTAGCCAGGGGTTAGCTTGTGAATATATCAATTAATAAATGTTCTGTCCAGAGGATTTAAAGCCTTTGACCTTCAAAAATTATTAGAGGGAATAATTAAAGGTTATTTTGCATGAAATATAAATATTTTTTCGTCTCCCTTGTTGTACAGACACAGACAAAATGTTATTGAGATTTTTTTTATGGAAAAAAGAAATCTTCACCTTGAACCCAATTCACAGAAAATTGTTTTCCCATATTCAGCCCCAAAAAAAAAATCCACCATGACGATCTTCTGCAATCTTGAGCAATTACCAAATTTTCTTCTCTCCTCCTTCTGAATTGTATGCTGTGATTGCTCCTCCTACCGCGTGCTTGACAATAAATTGTCGACATTGTTAGACATTTTGTCAATTTATTGCCTTCAATAGCCCCAGGCTTCCACATCGATTTCACAATCAAAATGTTTTACAAGAGTAATCATTGAATTCTCACATCATTTTCTTTTAAACATTATTGTTGCACGTTCTCATCCAATGATATGTTTTATTTGTCGAAATGGAATGAAAAAAAAAGAATAATTTTATATGCTTCAATTATTTGAGTGCTACTGAATGTGTCTTATACAATTTTCCCCCTAATGACATCCAACATGGGCCAATGTCATTATATAAAATGGTCTTAAGGTCATGAATTGTCGCACGCGATTTCCGTGATTTCAGTAGTACCAAGAGCAATTTCCCATGCAACATGAAACAAAAAAAAACAAGAGAGAGGTGAAGAAAACTTACTCAGTGTGACATTGTAGGTCTTCTGAAGATCCACTTGTCCACGAAGTGCTCGAAGGCGTCTTAACTTGGATTCCTGAGCTTCGACACGTTCCCGGAGTCGCCTTAGGCGTTCACCTTCAGCGGCAGCAGCGGCTCCACGAGCCTCTTGGGCCTTCAGGAAGCGCAATCTCTGCTCCTTAGCGGCTAGAAGCTGCAATCAACAACAAGAGATCATCATTTTCCATACCTCGTTGATCCATCACGAGTCAAGGACAGATTGAATAACTCGCACGTTCAAGAATGTCTCGGCAACTATCATGTATGTATATATAATTTTTTTACACAAACTTTGAGAACATTTTTTGCATAGTTATTAATTACGGACCGGGATGCAAAGGGTATGGGTGTTAAGAGGAATGGACAAGGTTAGGGTAGGGGAGAATTATTAAAAAAAAAAACATGCAAGAAAATGGGTTGAATATTGTGTAAATGTTGTGAGTGCAATTAACCTGGTGCTGGGAATCGATCTGTTGCTGCTGTCTCAACGCCATTGCCCTAAGCTCGGCAGCGGTTGGCCTTCCCGGCACCTGCAATGAAGAGACATAACATGCAATTTATTAATTTTAATTATGTTATTCTCTAGTGTACTCAGAACACATTTTGTATGTAAGAATTAAATTCTCCAAGAAGGGTGTTTGGAAATTGGAATAGGGTTGAAATCGAGATGAATTTCCAAAGGTATTTTGCACTGCAGAACATTTTGAATTATGATATGATATCTTCATATTATGCATTCCAATGCATTCGTGGTTGCACTAACGTTCTTCATAGCACCTATATATTCCTACTAAGTGCTCAGAATTTTTGATAACTCCTAACCGGATTAACCTTCAAACTTTGATGTAATGTAAGGTAAAATATCATATACACTTCCATTGCCGCATAAAAGACAGAATAGTATTTAAAAAAAAATCACCTTTTGGCTAAGGGCAAGGCATTCAATATGGAATATAATAGAGAGTTTAATCAAAATCACAACACCTTACAAACATATTTGAAGGAAAATTTCTTGAAAATTGCATGCAATTCTACAACAAAGGAATGTTTGTAACAATTAAATTAAAATGTCTCAGGAACATCTTAGACACTAATTGAATCACCACAAGGAAGAATTTACTACAAAGGGTGAATCTTAAAACTTTCCCAAGGTGTAGAATTTCACGAAAAAAATATATATCTTACAGAAGACGTCACAAGTGACATCACAGAGTAAAGCAAATTATGATGGATAACACCTCAATTTATTTCCTTGACTGCTCGTACACCTTAAAAGAAGGATTTTAGTGACAATCTTTTTTTCAGGGTGAAAATTTATGCTACCACGGATTATCTTGAAGAAATATTTTATAGAATCACAGGGATTTGGAGAAGAGAAGGGAGAGAAAAGAATATTGAGAACGATGAAGAAAAACATTTTGTGTCCCTCTCGCTGTGTCAACTTAAAACAGGAAAAATTATTTCAGGCCACGAAATCAATCATAAGAACCGGACACAATCCGGAAATATTAAATGAATTTTCGCTTTCAATAATTTTGTCAATTCACCTTGTTCGCCCGACAACGAATATGATTATAATTTATTTTTATGGTTTTGTAATCAATCAATACAGTCAATTGGTGGATAAATATAATATCAAGTAAAAGTAATTAATGTCATGTTAAGAATTAATGGTATTTATGGACTGTGATTGATTTATGCTATCAAATAATTTCAGGTATTTTCAAATTAGTTTGTACATTGTCAACAATTTTTAATTAAACTAATATGGTGAGAAATGTTAGGTTAAAATTTCCATCTTTGTAAGTTCAAAAATCATTCCATCGATTGTTTACAAAAATTGATGGTTCTTATGGTGGTATCTGTAAATATTGTATTAACTATTCTTGATTACAACTTATCACTGAACTTTCACGTTCTTGTTGCATTTGAAAATTTGTTCAAAATTTTCTAAAAGAAAAATAAGAAAAACGAGTGAGTCGTTTAGTAGTTGAAAGAGGAAAATTATAATCATCTTGCTCCAAGTTTGTTGATAGCCGCCAAACAGTATGAAGAGGAACTTTTGTATGTGCTCTAGTTTTTCCAGTTTAAAATGTTCTTCTATGTTGATGATCTTAAAAACCATCCCAGATACTTTAACAAGTTTGAAAAGAAGGTCCACATCACATTTTAAAGTTTTTCCCTGCGAGTAATTTCTATTCAAAATGAAACAGTTTTCATTTTAAGATGATTTTCATATTGGATTTTAAATTTTCTGAATTCTTACATGGGCTCACCATAACTTAATTTTATTTTCGATAAAAAAGATATAAGGTAGAACTAAATAGGCATGCCACAGAAGAATTCAAAAGTTATTATAATACGATATGCCTTCAAAAATAGGTTTTCCTTTTTTAATATTATATAAAAGGTGGCAATCTTTTAGCCTTGCGAAATGCTTGAACTTAAAAGGCCTTTCATTGATAAAAAGAATTGTTTTTGGAAGAAAATGCCAGTACTCTGTACAGGAAAACTTTAACATTTCTGTTAAAGTCATTCTTGCCGACAGGGGACTGTGAAAGCCAAGAATTGTACCCACTGTGTAGAGGTCCAAAAAGATTTCTCAAAATTATGGGATTTTCGGACAAAAATAATTTATCGGTTAACTACCGGTTATGCCCTAGACACACTTACGACTTAAGCCGAGTGACGGCTTAGTGGAAAATGATGGAAATGCACTTTAACTTATTATTTCTAATACAATTACGTTAAGCCGTCTCTCGGCTAATCCTCAGGTCTGTCAAGGCCCTTAAGGCCCAAATAGACTCAGGCTGATCCTCGAGAATCTTTAGCCTCTAAGATTTGGCAGTAAATATTTATCTCAAATTTTCATATACTAAGGGCTTAGGATCATCGAATTGAAATCCTTTTCGTAAGTTTCTTTTACCTAACCCTTTACTGCCAAATGCTATAAGCTAAATATTCTCGGGGATTAGCCTGAGTCTATTTGGGCCCTTACAATCGATTGGAACTGATTCAGACTTGTCAGGGATTCAAAAACCTTTTCCATGAACTCAAGCTCCTCCTTATCAATTGAGAATATACTCTCCAGAGCCTTTTTAATTATATTGAAGAAAAAAAACCTTTAGAAGATTTTTTCATATGTACGAAATATTCGTTCAAACATTTTCCAAAGTATATCCATAAATGAAAAAAAGTGCATGATGCGATTTCTAAATATTCTAAAAATCATGGTTCTGGAGGGGAAGAATAATAGAGAAAAATAACTTTAATAGTAATCCTTGATTCGATTTAATGAGGGGTTCCTTGAAGCCTCAAGTCCGTATCTCAAATAATTTGCCATTAATATCTACTAAATGCCGGACAGACGGACTGATCAGGACAGACAAAGGCGTGACATAATTTATCAGAAATATTTGATTTGAGACGATTTGAAAAAATTTCACAGGGAGTGGCAATTTGAAATTTCGAAGGATAAAAAATAGAGGTAGATATTGTTCTTTTTTTGATTTAAAACAATAAAAAGCTCACTTTTACTAAGAAATACGTAAAAGTTTTTAATTTTTCAAATAATCTCACAAATCTAATTATTTTTAATCAAATCAAAAATTAATCAAATAGATAAATACACTAAGAAAAAATCCCAAAAGGTTGAAAGAACAATATTGTCGTGTTGAATTAACTCGACGGATATCGATATACTTATTTTATTACTACTCTTTCCCAATGTATAATTTCATATCGACTGAAGTATATGTTTAAATATTTTCGATTTAAGAATATACTTCAGTCAAGATCATTTTATTTTTCAAAGTTCATATGAAACATGAAATAGAAGTTATTCCTAACAGTAACTCATAAAGATACGTTCAGTTCGTGATATGCAAGTATCTCGCCACAACATGGGACCTCGAGAACAAGAAAAAGCAATAGAGGTAATGATATATAGAATATGATAAAACAAAAAATAAAAATTTTGCAATTCGAAAGAGCGATTTAAACTCTAAAAAAAATTTTAACAATTAAACCGAATTATTTTATTTCTCAAAAAGACTTAATATAACTCATTTTTTCAATCAAATTTTAGGACAAAGTGTGAAAAAGTTGAAACAACTCTTCTGAATATTACATCTAAATTCCAGCAAAATTATCTCTAAAATTTAGTTAATCGATAAATCAAAACGGAAAGAGTTACTTTAACATCGATTCGAGTAATTTTTACTCTTTTTTTTAAAGTATATTTAAGTTAAATAGTTAAACATAGCCAGATTGTAGGCACGCAATGAGTGAAGTATTAGAGTTCTAGTGCATGGTCCTAGGCTGGGTTTGGATCCCCTTTAAATCACATTTAAATCTAATCGAACTTAGTTTGACAACTTGATCGTTATAGATAAAAATTATGCATATATAAAAATCTATCTTTTGAGAAGTCCTACTTCGGGCCTAGTTTGTATGTAATTTCTCTGAGAAGGGATGTTGTAGCTCATTGTACCCGAAATATTGTTATTATTATTATGGTATATATTCTGAGAACATCACATATGAGTAATTATTTTGAATAATACTAGAATATTACAGTATTTGTTATTTAATTAGGAATTCCTTTGTAATGCAAAAGAGAGAAAGTTTATTTTGCCAGCGCCAGGATTTTAGAGGTCAATGGCATGTTTGTTTCAATAACATTACAATAGAATATATTTGAAAGCAAAATGCTATCAATATATATTCTATGAGAAGAAAAAAGGACTAAGAAATGGAAATTGTTTGCAATGTGGAGAAATTTATTTGTGAGTAAAATTGTAAAATAAGGATTTAAGAGGGTGAAAGAGTGAAGAAGTTTCCCACGCAACGCATTTGACAAATTGACTAAACGAGTCCCAATTGTGTCCAAGTGGATTGAAATGTAAATCCATGTGGGGGTAAAAGAATAGGGGAGTATGGGGTATTATATTTAAAGTGCGAGTATTGCTTGTGGGAGCTTCGCAGCAACAAAAGACGAATAATGTGGGGAACGAGAGTAAAAAGAGTTGGATAGAAATTTGTAATGTTGAAGGGTGAATGGGATGAGATAGGAAGAAGAGGAATATCACTCAACAATAATGTATTACATCTACCATTTTGTACGTGGAAAATCCCGATTATGCTAATTTTCTCACGCCAATACACAATTTTCCGCCTCGAGCACAAGAGTTTCGATGTGTGTCGAAAGTGTGTTTCAAGTATGAAGCATATGCTTTGTCTCATCATCCTCTCACATTTGAAGAGGATTTTCCCTTATGCTCTCCCAAAAGCAATGCGATCGTGGAAGGGATGAAAGCTAAAACATATATATATTCTCCATTCCAAATAGAAAACACTTTCATTATGTTATACAATTTCTCTCTTATTGGGAAAACGAAAAGTCCTCGAATGATGCAATATTGCTCATTACACACAACTTTGTCTGCATTTTGAAATTGGAAGAAGTCAACTGAATAGATGAATTGCTCCAATTGCTCAATTTATTATTCATATCCTTCTCGCACATCCCAACTTTTGACTCACACAGTATTTTCCACTATAATTAATTTGGCGATGATTCAATTTCCATCGAATTTAATTTGCGCGTTGAAATTCAATTTTATTTTGTTAGCACTCTCAATTATCACACGCTCCACATTGAGAGCTTTATAGTTTTGCAAAAAGCTTCCGATATGAAACAAACTTTCTTTTGTATGTACTTTCATTATTTTCTATAGATTTTTAAATCAAATTTTATTTAATTAAATATTTTATTTTCACCTGCTAGTCAAATATATGTAACAGAGGAAAGTATACTCCTGCTTCGTACGATCCCAATCCTCGTAATGACTAAATTTTTCCTATGTTTCTCAATAAATGTGACTTATCGCATCCATATTATAAAAACTAGTGGTGTGCCCAGTTTTTAAAATATATTCCAGAGTCACATTTATTTAGAAATATAGGAAAAATTTAGTCATTATAAAGCTTGGGCCGTACAAAGCATGGGCCCTTTCCTCTACAATGTATATTTTTAACTATTAATCGAATTTAGTTAATTATAGTCCTCTTACTAACGAGTGTAATGGTAAAGAAAATAAAAAGGCTTACAAAGGGGATGAGAAAATTAAAATTCACAATAATTTGTAGCTACTGATATTGAATGACAGCGAAAGGGTAAATTTAATTTAAATTTGAGTGTTAATATTTCAGGCTTATTGGAGAGATCATGTCGGAAATATTTGTGGAATATTCAATGAGTAACTGCAAACGACTGTTTTTTGTGTATAAATGATATTTCCGATTTTCCAATGCATATTTCCAGATCAGAAAGCTTTGGGTAGGATAATTGCAGTAAAAACCAAAAAAAAAAAAACATTAATTAATTTCTTGGCATGGTTAAAATTTAGACCAAAATGGGATAAGTGTGCATAATTTTGGCATAGGTACAATTAGGTACAATAGGTACCAACGTCCCAAATTTGAAATGAATCTAAAGAATGATTCCCTATTAACATGAACTAAAACAATATTTATTGAAGACTAATCAATTTTAATGAAAATCCTAAAGGGAAAAATATTTGCACTTCACCACAAACTACTACTCTTTCCACACCGAAGATTCTGTAACACAATTTTAATCCAAATTATATCGAAAATTTAACGGTTTAGCATTCCTACATTCTAAAAAGAATACATATTTAAAAGAAAAAAAATCATTGACCATTCGAAGAATAGAACCCATGATTTTAATTATTTGGTTGCTTAACCGAAGTTACACTCACAGTGGCCGAAATTGAAAGCTGTGCGAAATTTAATACAGATACCCTACCATTCTAGAGAAAATATTTATTAGTATTCTTTCTAAAAAAAAAAAAAACAGCAAATGAACTTAAAAAACTAAGACATTTTAAAGCTCAGTTTACTCTAAAACGGATAATAATGAAAACAATAAAAAAAAAACAAATAGATACATTAATGAATATTTAGAAAACATGTGAGACATTCATCATATGCCAATGTCACTTATGTTATAACTGTAACCATCATACACATAATCATGAAAACAGTTTAGCAAAACATTTTCAAAGAGGAACATCTGCAACAGATAGTTAGGTATTTTGGTAAGAATAGCCAGAAAAAAGTTTGAAAATTGAAAGTTTTTAATGCATAAAAATTGTGATATATTTTTTGGAAAAACGAAATCAACTATCTTGAAATATAAGATATGATTTAAATTAATTTATTATAATTTTAACTGACAAAATGTCTGACCAAAAATGTTTATTTAATTCCTATTTTGTCTAAAAGATTGAAAATGAAAATTAAGAATTGCAAACAATTATTAACACTTTCTCGCGTAATAAAATTCAAACTACTCATTAATTGTCCATATTTCAACTTTTAATTATTTTAAGTAAATTTTCCGTAAAGAAGCCATGTCAAATTATGGATTCTTAATTACTTAAAGATTTTCCGCTGTGTTGCAAGGAAACTTTTAGTATCATTAAATATTCGTAGTGAAATATACACAAAAGCAAGAATTCCTCATCATTGAAAATTTTCTGCATTGAGAACTTACTAAGAGCTCCGGAAATTTACAATCTGCTTTGTTGATGCACTATTGGAATCGCCTTATAGTGTAATAAAATATTTAAAAAGGTCAAGTCAACTTTTGTAATATCAAATAAGAAAATTGTTTTAAGTACAGTTTCTATGAGTTAAAAAATGTCGTGAAAAATTGTTAATCTGCTTAAAAACCAAAGTTAAATTCCTTCTTTTCTGAAATTTTCCTTTGTATAGTCTTGAAACAACGAAAAAAAACATAAAAATCCACAACAGGAAGTAATAAATTTGCTTTATCCATGTTTTACTATATATACACCCTTCCTTATCCGACCACCCTTGAAGAATCTTGGTTGTTCATTGTTCATACACTATGGCATCCGATAAAGGGGTGAATTGAAAATAAATAGCGATGTTTGTGTGCGTAAAAAAGCAATTTTCTCCCTCGTAGTGAAAATCATTCTTGTATCTTTTGATTGAATTACCTTTTAATTATATCTCATCCCTCTTAAATTGTAATTTGTTCAAGTGGAATCACGGCATGTCTTCAGTGTCAAATACGGGGGTGGCTTCTGATTTTGAGGTTCACACTCTTAACATTTTTGGTCGTACAAGAGCTACCTCATAAAATTGTACGCGATAGAATCACAAGATCGGGTAATGTAGGTATTTTGAGCCACCGAATTTCCCATGCTCCTTACAATAACAGACCTTATAAATTTTAATTTATTAAAAAAATAAAATCCAGAATAATCTAAAAATTGTGAAATCTTTAAAATTAATTTTAATGCTAGTACACAATTTCTATAGAACTAAATAATTTTCCCTTAATTCAGCCCTGATGTGGTAAATGGAAGCGTTTGGGTTCCCACGAAATGACGCCAATTTGAGGCATTAAAATTTTTCGGATAGGTCCGGAGGAGAGTTAAGAAATCAATAAGGGTGTGTTGATTGATTTCAACGGTGTGGTTTGCCTTCGAAACGGGAAAATTTTGCACACCCACCCGCCCATTAGATTGAAAAAGGTTCCTCATGATTAAACATTCAACCCCATCAAAAGTTCGTGACTTGTGATCCGGGCACAAGGAAAGCTTTTCGGGTGATGGTATATATATCCTCCCTAAATGGCGCACTCTCTTAGCATCATCATTGTCAATTAACGCAATAAAAAAAATCTCACAAACCAAATATTTATTCACTCCATCGACTCCATCGGTTCAAAGGTTCAGAGTTTGTCATTACCTAAAGTCATTTCGGTAATAACAAAGGCGGGAATAGGGAACAGAGGGCATATATTAGAGACACTTTTATATTTTTCATATACGTTTTTTGAAACGAGAGTATTATAATAAATAAGGTATTTAAATGTAAACCTTGATAAAGACGCTTAAATTCTAGTTAAATTATCTAAAGAGGAAATAGAGAGCTGCATATCCATCGTTCAATTTCACCAGATTGAACTATCTGTCGATTGATGTTCACTCAATATTTAGGACTTAGCATAGTTCACAATTGCTGTGTCATTAAGTTTCAATGGTTCAATCAGCAAAGGACTATATTCCTGAATGAACCAGAAGTATTTCGGGCCTTCTGGATCATGTTTCAACGCTGAAGTATCAGACCACTCATGTTCACTCACTAAAGTACAGTATCAGTTAACTTAACAGCCAAAGCACTAGCACCCTTTAACACCGGCGTTGGAATGGGGGTTTTAAATGTGTCATAGGAATGAATAATTATAATTGCCTATAACTTTGAAGTTACATGGATATGTAAAACCAGATAAGCATATTTTAGTCTCTCAAAAGAATTTAGATCCAGTAGTGCGAGCATAGGAACAATTATCCTACTGTACAATACTGTAATTCTGCCAGTTCTTAAATATTCGCTTGAAGCGTGAGTCGTCAGGAAATAATATTTTGAACTCTTATCCATGTTTGAAAGCAGTTTTCTTTGGCAGTTTTTTGTTACTGTATGGGAAGAAGAACAGTTTCGAAACCTTCTAACTATCCACTATACTTAAGTATGTTAAGGCCTGTGATATTGTATGAGTACGAAACCTGAACACTGATAAAACTTGATGAAGATAGGCTAGACTCTGATTTGAAAGAAAAATTCTACGATGTCCTAACAATTCGTCATTTCCATAGATAGTAGGACTTATGGCGTCTACACACTAGAGAAATTTATGTCCATATTTATGCAAATTCCCTACGGTTGTGCAGGAAAAACTCTTCAATATGGACATAAATTTCTCTAGTGTGTAGAGACCATTATTCAACGATCATACAATAGTCATCTCGACTTAGACTGACAAGTCCTATAATAATAAGTAATACATAATGGAGTCGCCAAGAATATTTTTGAGGACAGATCAGTTAGATTCAGGACGATCAGTAGACCGAAGAAAAGATGAGAAGATGATGCGCCGACAGCGATGCGAGGAAGAATAATATGGGATATTAGAAAGCGTTGACTAAGTAGTCAGATGAATTGTAGCCGCGCTATGGAAGTAGCCAAAGCCTTACAAGACAACGCAATCTAAGAGCCTTGACAGACCTGATGATTAGCCGAGGGACGGCTTAGCGTAATTATACTCGACATAATGGTTAAACTTCATTTCCATCATTTTCCACTAAGCTGTCTCTCGGCTTAAGTCGTAAGTGTGTCTAGGGCATAAGAAGGTTCCTAGGATCAAACAAACACGATTTACTGACTGAGGTTTCGCCCAGTTTCCGGAGGACTTGAAATTCTAAATAACAGACCATTTTAGGAATTTTTCAAAACCTAAAGAAACATTGGTAGAACTCAGACTCAGGCTGATCCTCAAGAACATTTTGCCCACAAAATTTGGAGATAAAAGATCACGTAAAGGAAATTATGCAAGTACCCTCTAATCTGTGATTCTAAACTTTCTATGTACGATAATTTCGGCTGATCTTTTACAGGATTTTTTTATACTAAAAATCATCAAGAATCAGTTTATTTGGGGCTTGAGTTTCAAGAAAATGAGGCCGTCCGAGCCTCCAATGAATAGACTGTGAGGACTGGAACGTCAACTCAATAGGGGCTCGAGTAACGAGTCAGGATAAGATCAGAAATTTGTTGTAAACAAGTTAATTTAGACCAAGATCTACCTACTACACTGTCAATAAACTTTTCGCTAGAATTGTGTCCTTGTAACTTCAAGTGAGCAATACGCAATGGCTTGCTCTTAAGGCATAAAATAACTAAGGTTTAATAAAATTCTTGGATATCTATTAATTTTACTAAGAAATTCAATAATTGACTCTATGCAAATTCCAAAATATTTCTGATCTCCCCTATCAATGAAATATGTTACTAAGAACGAGTTTCTTCAGAAAGCATTTGCCATTGTTTTCTTGAGAAAGCTCTGTGAGAAATTATTTTGTGCATCAAACACTCGAGACATTCTCCCCATGTATATACACAACATTTTCTCGGAGCTTATTGAGCTACAGAGTTCTTTCAACTTGAAGGGTGAAATTTCAAGTATTCTACAAGGAGAAACTCTCTGTAAAGACTATATGTCTCTGTGATCCTTCCAACTTTTAGAAGATACACAGAGTGAATCAAATTCACTTGTATCTCAAGCATTGAGGGAATTTGCATCTACAAACTCTATAGGAACAGTTTCTTGCCATTGGCCTGTCTGTTGAAATTAACTTTCTCAGCATTCGCATCATGAATTTCAATTAAACTATGTCTATTTTTGACACTTTCTAAGTTTCAAACTATAAAGATTCCCCTTTTTCAAACATGTCGAAACCCTTATTCCTCAGACAAAACATTTTCGGTTCAAACTGAAAGTTAACTGTATCATGATCATTATGCACAAATAATACAATGTATCAACTTAGACAAAGTTTGGAAACATAATAGCTCGAGAGCATCCTAAAATTCTATATTACATGAATATTTCAGGTTGAATTGTGAAAGGGAAACGTTTGCACAAAGTAAACAAGAGTACGAGAGGGAGTTTGTCAACAATTTGTTCATCTTACTTACAAATTCAGCGGTGAGACAGAGTGTCTGGTGGATTAACATTAAGGTTCATTAGGAGGTTTTGAGGCTTGATATTTTCATGGGAAATGTGTTAAGAATCAAACCACGCACGAATTGAAATCGTGTTTCTTGTTTCGTGTCAATGTGTTAAATTCACATCCTCTTTTAATAGCTCTTGCCTAAACCAGTGTGAGAAATTATATATAATTTTTGAAATTGCAGGATAAATACGCAAATAAATGAGAGAACAAACAGTAAACGGAAGGCTTAATTTTTGTATTGAAATGAAATGGATTATACAATTCCACATTCATTTTGAGAGGGATTGGATTTCGCTTGGTATAGGATAATACTGATATAATTTTCCAAAAAATATTTAATGAATTTTAACAGAGTACAATATTTGAGATTTATAGAACGGCAGCGAAAAATATTTAATTTAATGTAATATTAGAGGGAGGTGGGGCCACTTTGAGCTATGGGATTACATGATATACGATTTTTCGAATATTTCTAAAGGAAGCTAGGCTTTACCATAAGTTAATTTAATTCCACAATAGTTTTGTAGAGATAAACTACATTATATTAAAGTCTAGTTTTCTTTAGAAATATATAAAAATATCGTATAGGGAAGGGTGGGGCAGTTTCACGTAGCAGAACTTTTATTCAAGACTCATTTGCTAAACAAGAACCAAATTCAAACTAATTAAATATGTCTCATTACATTCTTTTGAGTATTGAATATCTGAAAATATACACAAAATATTTTCTAAATAATTATTTTTTGCCTTAAGAATGTGGTTTTCGAAGGTAATGCATGCGTGAAAATACCCTACCCTGACCTATCAAAGTAGACCCACCTCCCCCTAACAAAGTAGCCCCACTTTCACCTATGCTCTCACAGAATTTTACTACGTTGAGTAAAAATATCTGAATGTCTACAAAGTTTTCTTAAATTAATTTAATAGATAGTGTAAAAATATATTACGAATACTCTTACACCCATTTGGACTTGTGTTTTAGTATTTAGCACAAAGAATTATATTCTAAATATACCAAATTGCCTTAACACGAAAAAAATCTTTTTGAGTAACTGGCAATCGACTTTACAAAAAAATAAGAAAGAAGACTAATATGTGCTAAATGCTTAGCATTTCGTCCATATCATTGCTAATTTTATACATGATAAGGAAGTTACGACAATTGGTTATTCTAGCGACTGTTTGTATGAATTTAAACTAACAGAAGTTGATTACAAAATAAGATTTTTCACTGTGATAAAATAATTGTCATTCTTATGTCCAACGCACAATAACTTTTGCTTAGTAAACATGTTTTTGACTTTTCAATGAGAATGAGTAAGATCTATATCTAGTCATCTTGCTCACTCTCATTAGCAGTTTCGAAAACATATTTACAAACAAAAGTAATTGTGCGCTGGGCATTAGGGCATCTAGTTCAAACTTTCACATTACCTTATTGAGAACTTTCAATGAGGTGTTAGGGTCGATCTTGAGACGTTTCAAGACATGATCCTTATATTTTAATTTCATTCAAAATTAAAGGTTTTTTTTTTAATTTAAAATTTATAGGGCTCTGGTGAATGTATCAATTGAAATTCTAGATAAGCTTTCATCGATTATAAACCAGTGTTGAATCTGTCAACAAATTTATCGTAAATTAAATCAATACTTTGATATTTTTCAAAGTGTGTTAAGAATTGGTTCAAAACGATTGTGAAGTAGTAAACTCGAGAATCACGTCAATCTTGTTAACACAAAGTTTATCTCATGAGTGTTGGATCACTAAACAGTTTACTACAAAAAAAATATTAATAGAAACGAATTTTTAGGCCATAATATACAAGTTCATGAGTTTTAGTATTTTTGCAAAGCTTTGCCGCCCCTTTTCTTATACATTTGGGAAAACGTATAACACAATACTGCTCGTTATTTTTATCGTGTTCACTTGAAAAATTCATGAGATTAGAATAGAAAATGAGAAATGTTTCAAAATGACACAGTAAATTTCCTCCAACACCGCAGTCCCATGTCTTTAAACCGCAAACGACAAGAAGTTGGAGTAAACTGAGAAGGGGTTGAAAATTTCTCGTAAATGTCAACGCGAGATCACATTGGGCTGTATCAACTTGTCTTGTGACATGCCTTAATAATAGAAAATTAACTGTGAATGACACTATAAGAGTGTGTGACACCCTTATGGTATTCTTGTACCATTTGTGTGGCATATTTTTGGCATGACTAGGTGTCATATGAATTCATTGCAATTCCCATCACATAGGAGAGTTTCAGGATAGCAAAGTCACTCCCACTCCCAGCCAAATACTCCCTGTAAATTCCATTGACAGTGATTCCAAGGCGGAAGTTCGCGTCTGGGCAGAATGATCTGCTGACACATTTTCACCCAACATTTCATATATATTTGGGGGAGTCGTGTGAGTGGGAAAAGAGGGTGGATTTGGGCGGAAGTATAATTTCCGCGACAAACTGTCATATTCTCACCATAGCTCTATTGTGCATATATTGCCATTTCGATGGGAATTGAAGTGAAAGGATTTGAAAATTGCACTCAATGTGTATGATTCTACTGCAAATTTCATATATTTTCTCGATCATCGGCTCGTGTCACTCCTAATAGTACTAACTTAGGGTCAATCACTTTAACATTTAATATTTTAACAACCCGTAAAAGTCCCTATCGTATCTAAGAGTGATAGTTTCTGTATTTTTCTTTTGTATAGAATTTCTGTATTAGATAAGCAGCTATCCAAAGCTCAAGTTTGTAAGGGTTCAGTAAAATCATGATTGTTGTCTTCAAAGCAGAACGCTAATGATAAACGTGTAAGAGCTTGTTTTAGCTCTAATTCTGTTACAATTACAGGTGCATAAATTAGAGATAGGTTGGGTAGATTCACGCATTATTTCCCAAGCAGCACACCTTAGTTAGTTAACTGTTGGATAACCGTTCGATAACTTCGCAAAATGTAAAATGGAGTTGTAAAAACGTTGTCCGAAGACCCAAAACTTGGTTGTGAGGGAGTTATGGAGCATTGAAATATACTTACAAATAACTTTGCGAAATAACCTTAAAATAACCAAACGATAACTTCCGATTAAACTCATCGAATTGACGAAGAAGAGAATTTTCTTTTCGCCACCGTTGTGTGGCGCAAGGGGCAAATTGTCAAACGCCTGGCGAATTGTGTTTAGTAAATGGTGCATTGAGTGACAAGTGTGGTGACAAAAACAATTGATAATTCATTGTGCGTATTTGGTGAGTTTTCTTTAGCTTCCTTGTGTGAAATGTTTATGCCAAAGTGCCGGTCTGGTAGAGAATTCACCGGCGCATCTAAAGAGTAGCTTTCCATTGCAAAATACACAAATATTGTTAATAATTTTTGTGAGATTTGTCAGTAGTGCGACAATATTTGCAAATTATGTGCATCAAAGTCATTGATTATTTTCATAATACCTCAAAAAATCAATAATTAATCTGTGGAGACTGTATTTAGAGAGATATTCAGTGTTAAATTTTCGATATGAGCCACTCAAAAAAAAATCACAGTGAGCTCTCTCTCTTTTTCCACCATTGAAGGGGCTACTAATTGGGAAAAAGGGTACAAAATGAAATAAATTTTATTTATTTATTTATTTATTTTTTTTTTGATAGAAAACTGACAGTTATTTTTCTTCAATATATAATTTTTATTTTGGTTGCTATTGGTGCTTTTTTTTACAAAAACTGACACTACGGAAATATTTATAGTTTGTCTTCAGTAGCTTAAATATTTACCATTTGGCATAAACATTACTAGAAAAAATATTTATATTGTGCAATTAAGAATCATTTGTTTTTTTTTTTGGAAAGAAAAGAAAAGATTCAAAGGGACAATGAACAGAATGTAGTGTTTTGAGGAACACCAGACGTCAGAGAAGAAAATGGTCCAGAGAATTCCGAATACTCAGGTAAAAAATACCAGTTAATTCGATGTATAATTTTTCTTTTTCTTTCGCATAATATTTGAAAAAACCAAAAAAAAAATCTTTTAAAGAGAGTTTTCTATTAAAATAAGCATATTAAGGACATTAAAACTGCAATTGAATGCGATCAAAAAGAATATAAAGGTATAACATTTTAACTATATTTTCTAAAATTCTCCTTTTAAAATAATGAAAAATCCATCCATTGGGATTTGTTTTTTTGGGACAGTCTTTTTCTTGAAAAAAAAATCTTTTCGGTGGACAAGATTTCTCAGAGATTACTCATCTGACGACAAGGCTTGCATGATTTTCTGTAGAATTGTATTTGTAGAATTGTAGAATAATTGTATTATTCGTATTAGATTCTCCCAAAAATCCAAATTTCATTGAAAATGAATCGTTCAAGTAAAGTTTAACTTATCAACTAACTGGAAATTTTTTATTTATTTTTTTGACATGATAAATATACCCTAATTGAAATCTTGTCCGCCGAAAGTTTTGTTTTCTTTTCAAAGGTTTTTGAAAATTAGACCTCAACGGATGAATTTTTAAGATTTTTAAATGAAAATTTGAGAAAACATAGTTAAAATGTTGTACTTTTATATGGTTAACTCTTTGATATTTATCCCTTAACTACAATAAAAAAGAAATTAATGTTACATTTTAGCATGTTAATTTGCTTAAGCCAAATTATTTTGAGCAACCATATTTTTACATTTTGGTATATTTAAACGTGTTTTGTGGACCAAGTACTATGTATCCATAAATTAGTGAAATTCTATCAATTCAAATGGTTTTTAATACAAAATAACGCGTAGAAGCAATTAATGTGAAAATTGTTTTTAATTTACAAATTGAAAAATCTTGTGATAGCACAGTAATATATTTCGATATATATTAGTATTGGATTAATATTCAATTCAAGTTCAATTTTGTTGTTTTTTTTGTCTAGGCTGAAACTGAATGCATGCAACAAAAGGAATTGATGACATCGGGAAGATTGTATCAACAGTGGAATTTCTTCATTTAACACTAAACCTACTGAAATTTTTTAATACCTATTCTTACCATACCCGATCAAATTGACCGGTACTGAAACAGTTTTAGAGACTACACTATCGCCTTCTTACAGTCTTGGATGTTTTAGAAACTCACCTAGAGGCCATTTCATCCATTCACAGCAAGAACGACCCACCGCTTCTTTCCCCATATGGTAACAATTTGGACAGAAAGAATTCTTCTGATCAGTTTTTTGACCAAAGGAATAGAGATAGCTACTTAGAATATTGTGACAACCCCTCCAAGTGTTAATGTAAGGAATCCAAATACCATATATGGATTTTCTTCTCATCCTACTCTTTTGCATCCAGAAACCACTCTTTTGAGAATATCTCAAAAACTAAATCATCGATTCCTTTCATTTTTGGGTATTTTTTAGAGGTAGTCAAGGCGGACATTTCGTCCTTAGGAACCAATACTCTCCAAAAGTTCCTTCCTAGCATTTTCAAGGTCAGTGGTCAATTTATTTAGGAGATTGGATTTTTCGACGGATTTGAAAAATAAATAGTTAAAAATACTAACCTTAAAACTGTGAGGAGGAGTTTTTGAGGAGTATTGGTTCCTAGTATCTGCGTAAACGTTATCTTAAATAAATTTCTTTTATTTAAATGGGATCAACTTTTTACCAATTAGTTGCCCCTTCATAAAATGATGTCACGCGGTATTCATATGTCATTGGATATAGCGCGCGGAGCAAACCTAACCTGGAAATTCGGTAATCATTGAAAAAATTTGTCAATAAACATAATTATTTCTTAAATTCAAAGAAATTTGTCTTTTCTTTGTCTTTTCTTTCGTTATAAACATCCTGATTGTTGTCAAATGGTTATTCCTCAGTTATTTTTAAGTAATATCGATGAACATTTAAAGCAGCAAAGTTATTTCTCAGTTGCCACATAACGTTAATTTAAAAATTCTAATAACCAATTTTTAACGTTGTTACAACGATAAATTTTGGTAAGGTTATTTTGTGCCGCTTGGGTTTGCTTTCGAAAATACACATTTTATGAGGTAATAAATATTATTCTAGAAATTGTGATGTATATTTGCAAACACCTTCAAATCTTTGTTATCCGGATGATTGGGGATGAAATTCATAGATAAGATCTTTGGATTTCTCTAGTGTTTGACAGTTGCATGAAACATGAAATGAAAGTACACTCAACTCTTCAATATATGGATCTGCGATTACGAATGAGAACTGTCAAACATGCGCAAATTCATTAAAAAAAATCGCTCTTTTACATATCGTCGCTTGAATCAACAATTGTCGTAATTTTCTCATCATAAAAATTAGCAGTTCTTCTACAGTCTGACTATTTCCAAATTGCTACAATAATTCTTCACATAAGTAACGAGGAAATTACGACAATTGCTGATCCAAATTACGATATATCATTTTTTCTGTCATTTTCACCTCCAATCATCTAAATATCTGAGAGTTAAGTGTAGCCAATACTAAACAGAAACTAAAGTGCTGGACCGATCAATAGCTTAAGCTGAGAGACGGATTAACGTAATTTAACACTATAAACCTACCAAGGGCCAGTCAAATTGACCGGTTTACAAACTTTCTAAAATTAACACACATTCAAACTGCACAAAGTCACTATGAAACTTTATGAATTTCTTACAATATGCATGTAGGGGAAATGCTTCTAATTTTGTCCAGTTTCTTATTTTGGACACTTTGAGGATAACATTGGACACTAAAAATAAATTGATTAAAATGATGGATTTTTATTCCAATATTTGATGAATAATGAATTCTATCTAAATATTTGTTCTTTTTGGAAGATTTTAACACTAAATACGTTAAAATTTGAATATGATTTGAGTTGAAATTGCTTTGTTGAAAATTCAGTGTGAGCAATTGCTTACGAGAAATATGACAGAACTTCGTGGCTTACTTCAGTCTTATTTAGTTTTGGTGAAGTACTAACAAAGTTTGTTCGCTGTTTTTGAGTGATATTATTGAATATTCATTGAATATTGTGTTGATTCACGTTACTGATGATTTGTACATTTGACCTGAAGTGAGATTTGCCTTGTGAATTATATTTTTCGTGTGAAAAATGGGAAATTTTTTAAGACATTCACCAGTGAGGTGATGATTCTTATTTTGGACAGGTGTTTTTCTCACGAAATTTCGTGAAGTTTTAGCTTTTGTGATGACTAGGTTGGACAAATGCCTGGAGAAATAAAGGAGCATCATCTCTACGAAAGAGATGCAGTGAGAAATGCCTTGAAAGGCTCCCGGAAAGGGCAGGGAATGAGCGAATCCGCACGTACTTGGAGTACCGAAGTCAACTCACTTTAATGAATGATATGGAAAGTTTCTGGGCTTCTTGTGACATTCCACGTTTCCCTTACATGACCAGGAAGAGGACTTGGTAAGATTGGTTCATAAAATGAAGAACAATGGGCATCCTGTTGAGGCGGATTATCTGTCCAAATTTACAGACAAGTTGTAAAAATTAATAACCAAGTTGTCCAAAATAAGAGTCAAATTCACCTCTACATATCAATTCATTTTTAAACGTATTAAAACTAATTTTAGTAAAAATGAGATGATAAATAGCTTGCCAAGTTTCTAAACAATCCTTCTGAAAAGAGAGTAACAAGAAAAGTCAATTAGTATTGAAAATATGGCACTTCAAACTTAGGATATCGATGCTTATATGCAGACTGTCCAAAATTATAAGCACTTCCCCTAATATATTTTTCTGTGTTTAAAATTTTAAGTTTTTCCTCTTTTACAAGAAAAATTTGTTGAGTATCCTACTTAGCGTGGTCTGTCATTTGACCGAGCGCACTAGGAAAAACCACAAAAGACGATCGCTAGGTTTAGTGTTAAATTAAAATAATGATTAGAATACATTCTCATCAGTTTCCCACTCAGCCGTCTCTCGGCTTAAGCCGTAACTCAAGAAGCAAAATAGCTGCCTTATAGAACCAAGTATTAGACAAGTCTTTTAGTGCACTTTTAAAAGACCTAAAGTGAAAATTTTCTGTTGAAATTTCCATAGCAGCTCTTAAGATCCTTAAGAGTGCGCCACTTTACTTATAGTAATCTCAGTGATGGAAGCAAGAGCGTTATAAGTAAATAAATAGATTTTTGGTTCTATAGTGCCTTACTTAGGGAATTCTACAAGACTATTTTAAGAAAAAATTGCTGCTTGGGAAGTTTGTCTAGGTTATAACGAGAGTTTGAATATGGTTCAAATTCGATCAGCAAATGTGTATTGAATATAATTTCAGCTGCATGAAACTGCCCATCCTCCCCAACAATTTTTCTAATTGGATTTTTTATCAAACAAAAATGCTGGTATAAAATGAAGTATACAAGAAGCAATTTTAAAATTGACTTTAGAAAAGCATTAGAAGGAATAATTCAAGGTTATTGAGGAATAGTTCTCCTTGAAAACCTCTAAAACAGAGGTGTGCAAGAAGCCGTTGAAACCGAATTAACGTCAAATGAAACATGTACGTCAATGGTCAAAACGCTACTATAACAAACTTATTTTGACGTTAATTCGGTTTCAACGGTTTCTTGCACACCTCTGCTCTAAAATATATACAAAAATATTTTTAGCAGGTAAAAGTAAAGTGGGTATAATAAACTAATTTTAATTATCTAAGATGATGGAATTATTCTAAATGTCGTGTAATATCATACAATATTTCAAGTAGCATGGTCGTATGGTTTAATTGATCTTAATAATATTTTATGTGTGATAGAATGTTCAACATTTAAGATTTTGCCATCAAATAAGATACAGTGAAAGAAAACCACCCCATAAACTATATACCTTCACACTAATGCGCGCCTTCTTGTCATTCTTAACACCCATAAATTCTCCTTAATTAAGATAAATGATCATCGTGGTATTTAATATATGGGATGAAAGGTAAACATAAAAAGAATATTGTGGAAAAGGTTGAGAATATTTTGGGATATACAAATTCAGGAATAAAAACACAAAAATTTACACTGTTACCTTCTTAGATGTTTTGGACTTTTTAACGATAGTGGCTGTAGCAAATCGTGGCTCGGCTGTCACGACAATGGGGCTCCTCTTTTGGGGTGCCATTGTTGGTGGTTTTGGCAGGGAGCTGGTTACTGGACGACATACACAAGTCAACATTTTTGCACTTCACCGTATTGCTTGTACTCCTTGTACTTTTGGCGAGTTGTTCGAAAATGAACTTTTCAGTATTCACTGATCCCTTCTTAAACTTTATCAGTCTGTCAATCTCATGCAGACGAGTATAATTTTGGACTGTCGTGAAATAATTTACGTGTAATTTGCTTCTCTTCGTGTGCTCACTAATGGAAATCGATTGAATTTAGTGTGTGCAAAAGGAGGAAAAAAAATTGCTGGTCTGGACATGGTGTGCTCAATGACCCCACGACTTGGACGCAACCCTCAATTCAGCGACTTGAGGTCTATTTTAATGGTAATTGCATTAAAGTTGAGATGCAAGAGTGGCAATGAAATGCATTGGCAAATTGTTCACAAGGGAATTTCATTTGGTCTCTTGATGAAATGTTTCACGAAAGACGGACAAAAAAAAAGAAAGAGAAAAAAATCCAGCATAATTGCCCAATTTCCGGCTCTTTTCTCTCATTGTAAGTTTCACACGAAAATTTTCATCGCATTTTATATGAATTAGACCAAAAATGAAAATGTATCTCCATGGTCAAATTGCCTTTCCATCATCATTACATAAAACGCTACCATATTATGCAATTGGCGTCTTTTAATTAATTCTTCACAAAAATTTTAAATTAGATCTGTTCATTAATAAAATTTCATTGTTTAACTTGTATCCCGTGCTTCTATTTGATACTCATATAGAAGACGGTATAACATAAAAAAGGCGTGACTGTAAAAAGTTTTCGCCAACTGCTTGAACTCACGAATTTTTTTATTTGTTCGATTTAGGGTAAAGTGATATAATTTGGAATTAGTGTTACAAGTTGGACATTTCGCCGGTACAAGTTGTACATGGATTTTTTCTTGATAAATACAGTGCAAAATTTGTTTTTAAGCACAAGGAACTAAATTATAAAACTAAAGCATTGAAATATACAAATAAAAATGAAGTACTAAATTTATCAAGACAAAAAGCCCCTCCAAATTGTACCATTGATTGTCCAATTTGTACCATTTTACCCTATTTATTTGTTTTCGTACATAAATCGCAAATTTCTCAAGAAAATTTTAAAACTACATATCTAATTTTAGGCCACGCCCCCTTTATCAGTTATGGTCCAGTCTAGCTTTTTTGTCACACAGTTTCCTAATTAGATAGTTTAGCGTAGGGGGAAGTAGGACACCTTTGAATTGGGGCAAATTTAAAAATGAGCTTTATCTCCTATTTATAACTGAAATGGACCTTACCGTGATATTGTTTAGCTTTACAAACCCATTTGGAAGCTAAATTACATTATAATAAGCCTTAATTTCTTTTAAAAATAAGAGAAAAAAATCATTTTCGAAGGTAAATCAATTCAAAGGAGCCCCACTTTCCCCTAACCCATGGAAAAAAAATAAAACTTCTATAGAAGTCTGAATAGTCAAAATAAGTTTTTTTGGGACACTCCTGACCCAAAGGTCCTTAAAGGGTTAAGTCATATGAAATATTTGTTAGATAATTGAAAGTACTGAGCTCGTTTTTTAAAAGCTACATGAAATTTTGAGTCCAGCATGATTTGGCACATGCGTTGGATGGGTCCCTGTTCGGTGTCCTGATTCTTTTGGACTTCTCGAAGGCTTTCGACAGTATTTCACATGAGCTGTTGTGCCACAAATTGAAACATTTATTTGGTTTTTCGGATGTATCTGTGAAGTTGATTGCTTCATACCTTACATCTCGCTCCCAATCTGTGAGGTCTGGTGGACAAATATCGGATGCGCTTGGTATTTCTCGGGGCGTCCCTCAGGGCTCAATTCTAGGACCCATCTTATTTTCACTTTTTATTAACGATCTTCCGCAAGTTCTCCGTTATTGCGGATATCACTTATACGCTGATGACCTTCAGGTGTACTGCTCTGGGGATCCGTCCCATTCATTTTACACATTTGAGGCCATCAATGATGATCTCTCAAGAGTTGGTCAATGGGCTGACTGCAATGGCCTTCTTCTTAATCCTGCTAAATCTCAAGCCTTAATCATTCACACCAGGTGGAGGAATCCTGAACCTCACCCAGTTTATCTCTCAAATGAGGTGATTCCTTTCACTTCAAGGGCCAGGAACCTGGGTATTATTTTTAATGAAACTCTGACATGGTCTGATCATGCGGCTGAGATTTGCAGGAAAGTTTTCCTCACTTTGCGCACTTTGCGACGCCTTCAGTCCTTCACGCCTCAGGGTACAAGGCTTCTATTAGTTAGAGCTTTAATTGTCCCTTTCTTCACGTACGGGGCTGAACTATTTTTCAGTGCTAACGTTGAAACACAGGCCCGACTGAATAGGGCATTCAACTCTTGTTTGCGGTATGTCTTCGGACTCCGAAAGTTTGATCATATTTCTCCTTGGGTGGATTCAATCCTTGGTCTTCCTCTGTTTCCTTATCTGGAGACTCGTGCTGTAGACTTTATCTCACGGTTACTATGTGTTGGTATGCCACGGTATCTTGCGGAGCTTGTGGTGGCTGGATCATCAACTAGGGCTTCGTGTCTCCGTGTGCCCAGTTCAGGTTGTCGCATTCTCCGCGACTCCCTATTTGTTGAGGGAATCGTTCTTTGGAATAATTTACCTCGCGAGCGGAAGAGGGAGCTTATCCTTAGATTTGTTGGTGCCGCGCGCTCCTCGTGCCCCACATGAGCCTTTTTTTTTCTTCTTCTGCTTTTTTTTTCTAAATTTAAAACTTCTTAAATTTTATGAAGCTAAGCTAATTGTATAGAGGACAGATTGTCCTATTCTTTATCAATAAATTGAATTATCAATAAATTGAAATTTTCTGTCTGTATAAAGCTAATGTAGGAGTGGTTTATTTTTTTATCTTAGATTCTTTACAATCTTCTGATAGGCAGACTGTCCTGGCCCATTCCGCGATTCACATTATAAAAACCAATTTGCTAATGAAATTGAAAATTTTGTGTTTAGTTTCTTGTAACTTTAGAATGGGGCGTGGCCTAAATTAATTGTTGATAGTAGCTCTTACAGGTTGGAAGATAGAAACTTTTTGGAAAGGGATCTACAAAATAGTTACGGCGGTGAATAGAGGAATGTCATAAACGGTTAATTGACGGGATAAAATTAGCGCTGTTATAAATAATTTGGATAGTATATTTCTAGCATACTTCTTTGTAAAACACGTACAATTTACAAAATTATTCCAAACCTGAAAAGATTAACTTGGTTTTTTTTTCTTAGAGTTAATCCAAAAAAAAAAACGGAAATTGATTCAACAACAGTTAAATATGTTATAAACTGTGCTTAAACTTTGGCCCATCTGTCTTTTCAGTGTCTTAGCAACTTTTGTTCCAAAGTTTCTATTTGTTGCTGTTTGAAGGTATATAAAAAGTTTCCCAATTCATGCAGACATATCCAACACCGTCTCAAAAGTGAACGAGATTGGTAGAGATGACTGAGTAAGTAAATAAAGGGATGAAGAAAAAAAAAACTCTGTCAACAGACTCGAGAGTCCTCAATGAAATCCTTGGATAAATGAATGAGAGTGTATGTATCTCATTAAAAATACGAGACGATTGAGCTGAATAAAAAAGTACCGTGTGCATATAGAGGAAGACAAAAAAACAAGATTTATAAATTTATGTTTTCTTCTCTTTAGAGAACTGTACTCTGTGTACATAAATATTTTTCACTTTTCTACCAAAATACTTCTCTTAATTCTTATGTCTGTGTCAACAATTTCCGCAGTTTTGCCTTCTGGCCAGGAAAGCAAATTTTGTGGGTGTGTATGTGTGAAGGACGGAAAATTGAATGTGAAAAGATATTTTTTTCTTCTCTAGAGCAACCACCAGAAAATAGGAGAGACTTGTGATTATTTCACTTTATTGGTTTTTTGGACGTATAATATTTTGTAATTAAAATGCCTCAAGCATTTCATTTTCTCTTTTCTCAATGTGCTTTTCTCCTCATAAAGAGCTTTCCACCAACATCAGATGATGAGAAAATCACATGGGGAAAATTATCTGCAACACATTGTGGAATCACACACTTTTCTCCTATTCTTTCTTTTTTTTTCTTCTGGTCTTGGCAAATGGGATCTTCATTTTTACGGCCTTAGCAAAATTACCAGCCCCTTTCATTTTTCATTTTCACCCATGAAGAAAAACAACTTTAACACTTAAAATAAATCATTTATTATGTGTGGTTTTTCACTTGGTTTTACACTCTTTTAATGCACAGATTTATTTTTCTGATGCATAAAAAGATGCCTTTTTTAGTATGTGTAATAACAGTCTCTAAAGTTTTTATTCATGAACACATTATATTTTTCTATACAATTTTCAGGAAAGTTTATGCAAATATTTTCTTGAATATGAAAGTCATGAATATTTCTCTATTTAAAATAGTTGAAATAATTATCTCAGAATTCAAAAAGTCTTGTGCAGTTTTTGTACGCTATTTTATTAAATAGAAAGCTTAAGAAAACATAACGATCGTACGATATAATGTGATAAATTAAATTAAAAATTTTAAAATGAGTTTAATTTCTTTTAAGAGAATGTAGAAATTAGATTTTTCAGTTTTATTGCATAAGATTTAAGTTTTTGTTTGCGATATAATTTATTAAATAGGAATGAAACGCTCTTATAGGGGAAACTGGGGCAGTAGTAAACACGATTTAGTTGTAAAAGCTACATGAATGTATGTCGACCATTTCTTCAGTGAACAAGAATTCTTCTATGCTATGGTTTCTATCTTATCAAAAAAATCACAATGTTACAACTATAATAATGCTGGTACTACATTCCATGAAGGAACAAGGCCTTCCCGCAAGGGATTTCTAGACATGCATTATTATTTTTTCTTGTACGGGATGAGGTTGTCAAGACACATGCCCCGTGGAATCAAGTGCAGTGAAAAATTCCTGGTGACCTAAAGCGGATTCGAACCAGGGACACTTGCAACATAGAGCGAGTGCTCTACCACTTGACCCATTGAGTGCCCAAATGTTACAACTACCCCATTTTAACTACTGACTTAGTTTCTCCTAAGCTTTTGATAGATTGTACTCTTTTTCTAGGCATTCTTAAAATGTTTACAAATTCAATATTAGGGGAAAATCGGGAAAATCGTTTTGAACTTTTAACTTTTAATAGAGTCGGCACACATTCCAAATTGCATGTGGTTGAATGGGTTGAAGTTTGTCAAATAAAGACCGGTGGTATAAGGTTCGACCGTTTATAACTCTAAAGAAGTTAGGTTGTCTGGGGAATGTAATCTTTCTGCTAAAAGATCCCTAGAATAGCTACAATATAATAAACTTACGAATTATTCCAGAGCTCACTCTTGAAATTCGGTTTTTGGATTTTAGCACCCTTGTGGTTTTATGAACTTATGATATTTTAAAGTATTTAACGAGACTTTCACTTACGTCATCGATGTAGACAAGCTCCTGAAGATATTTGTACATCAGGACTTTATAGGCCCTCAACCAGTCTTCGGAATTGAAAGAGAATTGCAGAAGAATTACTTCCAATATTAGTAGTAGAGCGCAAAACAATTTGTAACAAAACTCAGACTAAAACTGAGGGAATTATAGGAATACGCACAAGATATTGGCTAAACTCATATATCTGGGTGAATTTAGGTAGGGTTGTAGACGTTCACCTCAATATACAGAGGTTGTAAAAAGAATATAAAACCAGTAGGACACTTTTTATGTTATTGTCACGAATACTGTTACAAACAAGGTTACAAATCCTTAAGCCAGAGAATTAGGATTTAAAAAAAACGTAGACATTTGAGAATATTAAGGGTCCCCTTACCCTGTGTCAGACGGGGTATTTCTCCTGAAACTGAGCCTTACTATATTGTAATTAAGCCTTATGCCCTAGACACATTTACGACTTAAGCCGAGAGACGACTTAGTGGAAAATGATGGAAATGTAGTTTGACCATTATTTCTAATATAATTACTCTAAGCCGTCTCTCGGCTAATCCTCAGGTCTATCAAGGCCCTTACAATAGGTCTGAGAAGCTAAATTATATCAGTGGAAATTTTCGGATGGAAGCTCCGTCTGGACGCGGCAATTCAAACTGTGGAGTCTTGCACCCAAAAGATAAAAAAAAAACTCACTCTTCTCCAGAGCTTTCGACACGCTCTGTGTCTTCTTCAGTGGCTGGGGAAGAAGGTTTTATTAGGAAACCTTTAAGAAATTAAATTATATCATGATAAGATCTAGCTCCATTGAAAAACAGGAGAAAAAGCTCAAATTTAAAGGCGCCCCATTTCAAAGTTGCCCCACTTCCCCTTATGGCTATTTGAGGATATATTTTTGAAAACGCATTATCTCAGCATATGGGGCGGTAAAACCGTAAAACAGCAAATCGATATCTTACGCCCTAAACACTTACGAATTAAGCCGAGAGACGGCTAAACGGAATTATATCAAAATAATGATCAGTTTACATTTCCATCAGTTTCTGACTAATCCGTCTCCCGTCTTAATCGGTGAAACGGCTCAGTTAATCGGAAATTGATGGAAATTTAGTCAAATCTTTATTTTCATTATAATTACTTAGGATCGTCTTCCGGCTTAAGTCAGAAGTGTGTCTAGGGCATTATAATTGAACAAGAAAATTAAAGTTTTTGAGAATTGCATAATTACTGAATTATTACTAGATTATCAAAGTCTGAACCTCCAAATTGGTTTGTCTGGGAGCATGGTAAGGAACCTCCACGCGTATTTAGGGCTAATATTTAGGACTAAATCGGTGCTCCTGGACAATCCTTTGGGATTGACTAATCCTTCCACCACGAGGCTAAAAATAGTGTCTAAAAATTTGCACGCAAAACCTCAAACACAATATAAGTGAAACCCTGCATTTTTTGCGGTGATGACCACACTAAACACACAAAGGCCCTTCTTAGGGCCACTCCTCAATATTATTTCGATTAATGTTGAGGGTCTATCGACGACCAAAGAAGATATTCTTTGCGAATTTTGTGTTAAGTTTGAATGTGACGTTATTTGTCTCCAAGAAACCCACAGAGGCCCTACGCAAAGACGACCAAAGATCAATGGTATGAAATTGGTGATTGAGAGACCCCACGATAAGTACGGCAGCGCGATTTTCGTAAAGTCGGACGTTGATGTCAAGTCGGTGGCCCTTACTGACTGCGACGATGTTGAGATCCTGACAGTGAACTTTGAAAAGTTCTCAGTTTCATCAGTCTACAAGCCCCCTGGGACATGTTTTCGATTTGAAGAACCGAATAACTTTGGGAATTCTAATGCCCATTTTGTTCTCGGGGATTTTAATTGTCATAACATCCTATGGGGCTACGGCAAAAACAGTGATGATGGGGATGCATTGGAGGAGTGGAGTGAAAGCAAGGGGTTGACACTAATACATGATGCCAAATTACCAGCATCATTCAACAGTGCAAGATGGCAAAGGGGTTACAACCCTGACCTCATCTTTGTTGATGAAAAAATAGCTCCCTCTTGCTGCAAAAATGTTTTGCCACCCATTCCCCATACGCAACACAGACCTATCATGTGCCAATTGTTTGCTGCGATTAAGCCTAGAGAGGTGCCTTTTCGCCGAAGGTTTAACTTCTCTAAGGCCAATTGGAACAGGTTCGCATCGGACGTGGATCTCAGCTTAGGGGACATCGAACCAACATCTGAGAACTATGACCGGTTTGTGGAAGCAGTAAAGAAGGTGTCACGGAGGCACATTCCAAGAGGGTGTCGTACTCAATACATCCCAGGTTTGTCCTCTGAGATATCCAACATTATGTCGGAATACAGAAAGTCTTTTGAGGCTGATCCTTTCAGTGACGCCACATTAGAGCTTGCTAATGTATTGACCGACGCCGTTGCTGAGAGTAGACGGGAACGGTGGGTGTCAATCGTTGAGAGTATGGATTTGTCAAAAAATAGCCACCGAGCTTGGCGACTGATCCGACACCTCAACAACGACCCTACCTCCGTCAAAACTCTCCCTCAAGTGACTGCTAACCAGATCGCTCATACGTTGCTTATGAATGGAAAAGTAGGCTCTCGTTCTGCGAAGCCAAAGTTTATTAGAGATCCCACTACAGAGGTTCAACACCTTTCTGCACCATTTCGTGTAGATGAGCTTGTTTTGGCTGTCAAGTCGATGAAGAATAAGAAAGCGGCAGGCTATGATGGCCTGTATTCAGAACAAGTAAAGAGTTTTGGGCCCAGGACTATTGACTGGCTCCTTAAACTTTTCAACTACTGTTTATCATATCGCAAGATACCGAAGGCATGGCGAAAAGCTCACGTAGTGGCGATCCCCAAACCTGGAAAAGACATTAACGACCCAAAAAGCTACCGACCTGTCTCACTTCTCTGTCATCTCTTTAAAGTCTTTGAGAGAATGCTGTTGAATAGGATTTTAACTGTCGTAGAGGAAAAGTTGATCAGCGAGCAAGCTGGATATCGTCCAGGAAAATCCAGCTCAAACCAAGTCTTAAACCTGACTCAATTCATTGAAGATGGTTTTGAGGAAGGTAAGATTACTGGTGTTGCTTTTGTTGACCTCTCGGCAGCCTTTGATACAGTAAATCACAGAGTTCTTCTAACCAAATTCTACAAGCTTACATCTGACTACGGGCTCACACAAATGATCGGTACTCTTTTACAAAACCGTCGTTTCTTCGTTGAGTTTCGTGGTCAAAAGAGCCGATGGCGACTGCAGAAAAATGGCTTACCACAAGGTAGTGTTTTAGCTCCCATGCTATTTAACATCTACACAAATGATCAGCCATTGCCGTCTCCATCAAAAGCCTTCCTTTACGCGGATGATCTGGCCTTGGCTGTAAAAGCGTCTACATTTGAAAATGTGGAAGCCCATCTTCAAACCAGCCTTATTGAACTTTCAAAGTTCTATAGGGAAAATCAGTTAAGGCCCAACCCCTCGAAAACAGAAGTGTGTTGTTTTCATTTGCGCAATAGGTGGGCAAAAAGACGACTGAATGTGGAGTGGGAAGGAAGAACTTTGAATCATAATTTCACACCCAAATATCTCGGAGTCACCCTTGATAGATCTCTAACGTATAAAACCCACTGCAATAACATAAAGGACAAAGTAAAAACGCGTAACAATTTACTACGTAAACTTGTAAATACTCAGTGGGGCGCTCAGCCGAAAGTGCTACGCACTTCTGCTCTAGCTTTGTCATTCTCCGCAGCGGAGTACGCGGCTGAGGTATGGGAGAGATCGGCACATGCAAAGAAAGTGGACATCGCTCTTAACGATACCGCGCGCATCGTCACAGGGTGTCTAAAAAGCACCCCGGTAAACAAATTATATCCGCTAGCGGGAATTGCTCCACCACAGGTCAGGAGACAAGTGATTTCCAGGAAGGAAATGTGGAAGGCTTCTACAGAGCCAAGACATTTACTCTATGGTCAGGTAAGAGTACGACAGCGACTGAAATCTCGCAAGAGTTTCAGTCAAACTGTTACGTGTCTCGAAGCAACGCCGGAGGAAGCAAAACTTAGTCTGTGGAAGAATACCTTCCCTCCAGATTTTGTTGAGCCCAAGGAAAATCTCCCTCCTGGTGGTGACCAAGACTGGAAAACTTGGAGAGCGCTAAATCGTTTGAGAAGCGGAGTTGCGCGGTCAAGGGATAACAGACGGCGATGGGGTTTCTTGGAAGGAGACGTTCTGTGTGACTGTGGGGTGGTTCAAACTACTCCCCACTTATATGTTTGTCCACTAGCTCCTGTATCATGTGAGACAGGAGATTTGATGACGGCTAATTCAGCCGCTATTGACGTGGCCCGTTTCTGGGCAAGACATGTATAAGTATTTTTATGCCTCGACTCGATTAATAATAATAATAATTGGTTTGTCTAAAGTTCCGGGTTGTCAAAAATTCTCAATTTTTCCCTATAGGGGAATATGCTCTCCCGTCGAACGGTCATGCCCTCGAATAATTTGAATTTCTTTTGTTTTTCGTAAGAGATTTACACTAAATTATCATGGAATTATCAACAATTGATGATAAGCCGTCTACTATTTAATACAAATGTGTAAGTCACCTAGGAAAACTAAACGAATATTCATATTATTCGAAAGAATAAACGTTCGAAGGAAGAGTACTTTCCCCTAAATCTCTTACGAAAAACAAAAGAAATTCATATTATTCAAAGGCATGAACGTTCGGAGGGAGAACACTTTCCCGTACTCGCATCTTATTATTATTGAAATGCATATAAACCATGGTTAGAACCAGGGGGGGGTGACATTAGCTCTGAAAAATGCGACCGATTTTAGTGTAATTTTTTCCCTGTTTTCGTACATATTTCACGAGATATCTCCAAAACTACGTAGGTTGCCAATTTAGGGTTTTCGGTTGCCTCTTCGTTATTAAATTGGCTTTTATTTTGTATTAGTATTTTTTGCTAATTCATTCTACAATGACAGGAAACAGCTAATAAACTCAAAAGTTTTTTCGGCTCGCTAGAATCATAGGAACATAGGAAATGTCATACCCCTGGTTAGAACCTATAGGAAAAGGTTAGATTTCGCTCTCTTATCACAGAAGCTGAAATTATCACTGATCTCAACTAACTTGTCATAATTTAGTGCAGGAGAATGAAAATCTGATGGAAACTCAGTATTCTTTTTTCATTTTTTGCTCTCTTCAGCTCTTTGCATCTGCGTAGAGATATATGTATAATGAGACTTAGACACGGAAGGTGGCAAAAATTCAATGAAAAAAATTGCATAAAATATTCCATGGATTTCCATCAGCCTCATACGGTGGAACATATGAAAAACTTCAGCATTGCATTAAAGATGAAATCTGTCTGACAATGAAACATATATACATAATTTCTTTTTCATCTCCATACTTCAACTGGGTATTTTCTTTCTCCTTATGTCTTTCCGTATGAGTTTTTTTTTTGGACATTCTGAAGGAAAATGTTCTATTTTTCTTCCTTACGGAGCTGTAGTGGGAAAAATGTGGAAAAATCTTCCTTAAGGATACAAAAACGAATAAGCATTGGGGGATTCAAGTCTGAAGAAAAAGCGTATATACACATTACACATATAAATATATATACGAATGGGTAAAGGAAAACACAGTGTCTTAAACGTCGAGAAAATTGTCATAGGGAACACCATTTACACTGAATGTCGTCATGATATGGGAAATGGGATTTGTTTGGAATTCACCCAGTTCTATATGATAACTCCTCCGAAAGTCATCCTGGGATGTTCCTTTTTCTTCCCATTTCACCCAACAAAGTAGAACGGAATGTGAAATGGCAAAAAGAATTCCCATGATAAGAGGGAAAAGTATTTGTAGGTGCACAGTGCAACAAGTAGTTGATGGACTAACCCAACATTTTGTTGCTCACCCCTCCTTCAAAAGATTTCTCTCCCTTGGGATGAGAAGTTGAAATTCGTATCGATTGTGTGAGCTTTTTTTTATCTTTCCTCCACTCAACAATTCTTTATACAGTGTTTATTTCCACTTTCTGCATCACCATGGTGAAGCTTCTTTTATATATATGCGTGTGTTTGGCTTTTCCCCTAAAACTCTCACTCTTCTTACGTTTACCCTGAAGCATATAAAAGAAAAAAAAAGTTTACCTCAAATGTAGCCACTAAAGTACCCATCACTTGTGGGAAAACCATTTCTTTTCACCATTTATTCAGTTGCCTTTTCAGATCACTTCCCCCATTCTTAAAAAGGTCGATTCGAGAAATACAACACTTTAGATAGTTTCACGTTCTAGAACGGACATTTATGGGAAAAGTTTGACAAGATCCCTGAATTTGAATGTATAACCCTGAGGATAATAATAAAAGCAAAATGGTCGAATTTCAAATAATTTCATTTATCTTTACACTAGAAAAAAAAGTTTACAATTTGAAGATTTTTTTTGCTGTAAATTTACAAAATAGGGTAAGATGAGGTAATTTGGAATTGTGTCTAATTTGGAATTTTGAGATTTCCTAACAGTCTTAGATGGCAAAAGGAAAAAAAAACAACGAAGAAGTACTCTCAAATGTAAAGCCTTGTACTTCTTTATGGTTTCCTTTTTCTCTTTGACCATCTGAAACAGTGAGAAAATATCAAAATTCCAAAATAGACATGATTCCGAATTGCCTCATCTTACTCTAAATCTGAGTATAAAGTTATGATTGTAGGACAGCAATTCTATATGACTAAATCTCAATTTTAAATTTAAAAGAAATCTGATTATAAAAATTTAATTAAAATAATTATGATGATCCAGATCTAATTGGAATTTTGATATTTTCTTATTTAAAACAGCAAAAAAGTCACGAAGAAATACTCTTGAGTACAGGGCTTGTACTTCTTCGTGATCGCTTTTCTATTTGCCTATCTTCAACAGTGACGAAATCTCAAAATTCCTATTTAAGTCCAAGTTAAGGTCCATATAGGGTAGTTCAGGTTCAGACCAGACATTCATGACTTTTTGAAAATGTAAATATTGCGATATTAAATTCATATGTGCAAAAAGTATTAATATGGCAATATTTAGAATTTCAGACAACGTGAAATATCGCATAAACTAATTTAGAGTACGGACAACTTTAGTATAACGTAGAAGCTAGAATGATTAGGTAACGGATAGGGCATTTTAATATATAAACTCTCTATTTTTCTTAGTTTTCATTTATAGACGATACAGAGTAAGGGAGACTGGGGCAAAAAGTCACAAAACGGATATTTTATTTTTTTACAAGCTACCCGAGCATCACCAAAATTTCTAATTAGCATAGTTTTATAGGAAATTTACCACTCTACAACTCTGTGAAAGTCATTTTCTTCTATTGTGTAAGGAAATATATTTATCGAGCCGTTTTCTAAAAGATAATTTTGTGATCATTCTCAAAAATGCTGGGGCAAATAGTATCAGGCATAAGATACTATCACACTTTGATTCGCTTTATTACGGGATTCCGTAAATTTAAGTAAAATACCTAGATTACATATTTTCATAGGAAATTTATTCTTCTACACCTTTGTAAAACACCGTTTTTTTCTATCTGAGCGAGAAAAGCGCATTTTAAGCTATTTTACAAAAAATACACAAAAGACTGCAAATCGTTTGACCAATGCAAACAACAAGCGGCGAGACATGATAATGACGTTTCCTTTCGCCGTGGGACATCAGAAATTGTTTCGGTTTTTGTTACTTTTTGCTCCATAGCTTTTGTTACTTTTTACCCCAAGTGGTCATTTTTAATAAAAGGATTTCTGGAGAAAAGAATCTTTGCAAAATTCTAAAATAGATAGCGGATTCGTATTCAAAGAATATCCAGATAATTTGGGAAATATTCACCAGTGCATCAAATTTAATATAAGTAGGTAATAATTGATATCTTCTGCTCGGAAAATATTTCAAAAATAGGGCTAAAAATTTCGATATTTTTTATTTTCTAAATTCCTTGTTCAAATTCTAACAAACTTACTACATTGAAGAAGACCTATGGAGGCTATCTATGGAAAAAAAATTTAAGCCGTTATCTTATTTATCTTGAAAGATATTGAATTTTAAAATTTTCAATTTGTGACTTTTTGCCCCAGTCTCCCCTATATATTATTATTGAATTGATAAGTTTAGAGATGCCAGACATACATTTTTATTTCTGAAAAATATAGAAAATTACAAATTTTACATCTTTTTCAAATGAGTTTTATAGGAACTGCTTTCTATGTGTAATCATTATCATTTTTGTGCTAAATACATTAAATACTTTTTTGGCAAAAATTTTAAAATGAGTGCACGGTATTAATATCAACCTATATTTTCAAATAGTCATCTAAATAGCCTCTACACACTAAAGAATTTTATGTCCATATTGAATCAAATTCCCTTATGGCCTCTACACACTAGAGATATTTATGTCCATAGTTTTTCCTACACAAGCGTAGGGAATTTGCTCCAATATGGACATAAATTTCTCTAGTGTGTAGGGGCCATTATGTAGGAAAAACTGTTCAATATGGACATAAATTTGTCTAGTGTGTAGAGGCCATAAAAGAAACTATCCAGCGAGCATCAAATGCTAACCGATTTCAATTCAGCTGAAAACAAATATATTGTCAGCTGAATTCTGCTAATCTTAAAATGATTCGTGAGGCAGTGCCATTCCCATTTTTTGGTTGCCACTTTTTCTTCGAGAACTGCTAACGGGTTAGCGTATCCTTGCTGATCGACTCAGCAAAAATATATTGAAAACGCTATTGTTTTCAGGGCCTAAAAAACTACATTTGCCTAAAATTGCTCCATCATCCCCTATGTCAAAAGTGGTTCAAAAAGATGGAAAGAAAACAAAAAATACAATTATTCGCTCTATGAAAGAAAAACAGAAAATTTTGAAAATACTAGAAGCTAATAAATTAATTAAATTTTTGTTATTTATTATTTTCCTAGCCTTAAAACTGTTCGTTGTTTGTTTTCGATTAAAGAAAACTTTTTCTCAAAGAAGGTAAAACCGATGCTGGGAAATCTTTCCTAAGAGGATACCACAAACGATGTGTTTTTGGCATGTCTAAACCAAAGTTATATTGGAGAGTAAATTAATTTGGTGTTTCCATGCTGTATTTTTTTTGCTTTGTTTGGTGTGTTAAAAGGAAAATTTTGAAAGTTTATTTTCCATATTGCATTCACTTTGAGTGTGTGTATGAACAGTTGAACAATGCAACATCTACATTCAATGATTATGTTGAATTTTCCCACACTATATACATCATTTGACAAACTTTTGCGATCTTTCCCAGCCCACCACCATTCATGGACAAGCATTCATACGCTGCTTTGGCCACATAAACAATAAATTCAATTTAAGCGACTGTTACAATATTTTGCCTCTTCTCATTCTCTCCACTGGGGTGGAAAATGTGCAAAAACCTATTTTACATCTAACATTTGTAATTAAACGATTTAATTTTGAACATAGTGAATAATTAATTTGTCACCATTGCGTGAATGTTGAAGGTATGGGGTGTGTAAAGTTTACACAATGTGGGAGTTTAGTTGGATCGTTGGATGGCAAAATTATTCACCCAAAATACTATTTTATATGTATATTTGAATATATATAATATATTATATATATAATTGGTGAAACTTTATGAAATTGCTCACCACTTGCAAAGATGGGGCGGAAAACACGATGACTATGAAGCAGATGCTGCAATTTTCAAATATATCCACCCAAATTCCCCTACCTTCTGCCGGAAGAGGGTTGGTTCCCAGTAAAATATACTTGAATGTGGCACGCGACTAAAAAGTCATGTAATTTTGTCTTGTGCTTACACATTTGACATCCCAACTGAATGACTCTCACAATTCACCCCCCAAAGTTAAGAAGAGCTTACATCACAAAAAGCACAGGCTGCGAAAAGCTCCTAAACAATCCCTCTTTTACAATGAATACAAATTTCCCACAGGGAAACATACATATTATTGGGTAGGGAAGGTTGGTTATGGGGTCCCTTTCAATTGAGCATTACTTGAAATTTAAATGTTTAAAGTATATAAACTTTTAACTCAAAATCCCTTTTCTCCCTATCACTTTTGCAGAATTCAACCATGCGAATGAGATTCTCCGGAAAATTTGAAGTTCTATCCACATTCTTTTTTTCACGTATCATATTTTGTATCACAGCAAAAAATCATACCCTTTCTGTTATGTCGTTTTTTGCCTACACTTTCCACCCTCTCTGTCCAATCAATTGGGAAAAGAGATAGAACTCGTGTTATCTCACCGGAAAATAGCCAGAAAACCCAACAGAATGCATGAGGAACGAAAATGTTGACATGCTGCCTGTCAATGTGAAAAACGGTAGTAATATCTTGCATAGATTTCAACATATAAGTTCTTTTTGCAAGTTTAAGATTGGTATATTATTAGGTTGAAGTGGGGCACCTTTGAATTAGAGCAGCTTTGGAATTGGTATTTTATCTCCTAATTTTAAATGAAATTGAGCATTATTATAATATGTCTTAGCTTCACAAATTGTTTCTGAAGCTAAATTATATCATGACATAGTCCAGTTTAATTTTAAAATAGGAAAAAACGCTTTATTTTAAATCTGCCCCAATTCAAAAGCGCCCCATTTCACCATATTGTCTGATATGTCATAGGGGGATGTAGGGCACTTTTGATTGTGGGGCACCATTGAAATTGGGATTTTTCACCTATTTTTAAATAAAATTGAGCCTAATCGTGATATAACTTAGCTGCACAAACAGATTGAGAAACTAAATTACATTTTGATATGGCTTAATTCCATTTAAAGATCGGAGAAAAATCCGAATTTCTGAGCTGCTCCGCATTCAAGACTGACCCCCTACCCCTAGTCCCTCTTTTATAATTATAATCAAATACAATTGATTATAATTTAATAAAAAAGTGTTGTAAAAACCAACAAATGTTTGCCAAAAAGGTCCATTTTAGATATTATATCGGGAATATCAAATAATCTTGTTAAAAAGATATTATTTGTTAATGTTGCATATATCTAAACAAACCTAAATAAACTAATAACACTTAAGAAAAAAAGCCAAATAGGCTCATCGATTGACCTAACCGGAGGTAATCTCTTTTTGAAAAACTTTCTAAAAGTAATTGTCCTAGATTAGAAAAATACAGTAATTTTTAAATAAATAGGAAATTCAGTTAGGATATGAACTACTAAAAAATCGCACATTGAAAATGTTTCCAATTTGTTGCAACTTCTAAAGGGGCGTGACCTAACTTTATTGATGGATCTCACCAAGAGTTTTAGCATTTCTGGGATAGATCTCTTTTCACAAAAAAAGTTCTATTCTGTCAAATCTACAGCTATCAGTAACAGCGCAAAAAATTATCTAAACATCTCATGACAAATTATTTTAATTCATGACTTTTTACAGAAATTATGACATTTCAACGTAATCAATATACAAAATTTAGTAGGGAATGTTAGAAAAAAAAACAAAGAAATATTGCAAATTTTTATAGACAATAATGGATATAAAATTACACAGAAAGTAAAATTGATAAAAGTATTCGATGAAGAATTTCAGAAACACACACTATCGTCGTATCGTTTTACTAAGGGGCGTGGCCTATCGTTCATTTTTTGTGGGATGATATAGGGTGACGTGTGGTATTTCTGGACAAGGTGCTTTTCGGGACATAATATTGGTATTTTGGGTGGGACACATCAAAAATCCTATAAAAGTTTGTTTTCTAATTATTTTTAAGTTCTATATGATTAAGCTCTTTACGTATCACATAAACATAAAACCTCTGAAATTTTATTTAATTTAAAGCGTGAAAAACGCGTGAATTGTAAGTGTCACAATCCACTTTGCACAAAACCATCAATGTGGTCAATTTTGCAGATGTCACCACAAACAGTGCTTAGGTTTTTTTTCGATTTAAGTCACTTCACAAGTGAAATTTAAACAAAATTTTTATGAAAGATTGAAGTTTAGACCTTCTACTTAAAGGTAAAAAATCAGGCTCGGTGAAATTTATTTGCATAATAGCGATTTTTGTCTGTCCCGAAATATACCACTCTTACTTCTTTACATTTTTTGCTATTATCTATAAAAAATGATGCATTTTTCAACATTTTTCGATAAGAATCTTATTCTGTATAGCATAAGGAACATAAATATTTGTATCAACAAAGAAAAAAAAAATATTTGAGAAGTCGTTAAGCTGTTTGAAACTTGAAAGTGTTAAAAAATGTCCCAAAATACCACACGTTACCCTATTTCATGCCCCGTTTACATGATTGCAAGGAAAATAGTCCTTTAGTGAAATTCAAGAAATCGAATATTAGCGCTGGGCTCATTTACGACTTAAGCCGAAAGACGGCTTAACGTACTTGTAATCAAAATAATGTTTACACTAAATTTGCATAAGTTTCCTACTAACTACGAGTTAGCTGAGAGGCAACTTAGTCAGAATCTGATGGAAATCTAACCTAATCATTACTTCAATTATAATTATGTTAAGTCGTCTCTCGGCTTAAGCCTTAAGCGTGTCTAGCGCATAACTCTCTGTAAAATTTAACATTTTTTCACATCAAACTAATTTTATATTTAAAGTCAAAACTTTAACTTGGCTAAGCTCTATCCCTAGCATAGCGTTACCCCTATTTCAACTGACTGTGCATGTGATGGAGCAGGGTAAAAAAAGCCAGAATTTTCTGAAGTGTGATGGTATTTTTTAAGGGTCGAAAAGTAGCTCTGTTGTAAGCCAGTTGCATTACATGAAAGAGGGAGAGTGATTCCCTGGAGCATGATAAAATCTATGGGGGTGCTAAAGTGGCGGATGTCGTTGGAAGGCAAATTTCACAAACTGTGACACACACATGTCCGGCACTGAAGATAAAGAATCAGTCAGGAGGACAGAGAGGAGTCCGACAAATGGTTAGAAAATTTGTCCCAAAATGAGGAAAACTCCCATCCATGTTAGACTCACATATGCGGTGCTGAGAGTGAAAAGTCTAATTAATGCGGGCGAATATTGTACGGTGGGGTGCTAAAAGGTGGGTTTGTTGAAAATCTCACAGCCACTACAGTAAGGTACATGTATTTATTATATAGTTAGATGAACATCCATTAATTCCAAGTTGCCCTGAGTGACACAGAGAGTGTTGAATGAGGAACACAGTTGTTGGTGCGAAAGAGAACTCAAAGATACAAATGACTTCTTGTATATATGAAAATTGCATGGTGCATATTTGTAGGAAATTATTTTAATTCGTGTTTGTTTGGTTTACTGGAAAATTCCCTACAAATCATTCATATTACAATTCTGTTGAGATACACATGAGTAAGAAGAAAAAAAAACTTGAGTGATATAGCTTTTAGAATCCATTTAAAGCTGGAGCTCTGGAAATTTTTCATTAGTAGGTAGTTGGTGCTAAATTGCCTATTTATTATTAATAAATTTAGTCTAATTATAATTTTCATTTCAGCAATATTCTCTCAATGAAAAATCAATCAATTTTTCAGCATTCAGTTGAAACTTGAATACATTTTCATTAATTGGAATACAATATCATGGTGAAAACATTTCACTCAATTTTGAGGGGCATAATACAAATTGTCATCACTAATTGTCTTAATTATAAACTCATTAAAAAAATAATTAAATTGAATAATAATTTAATAATTTTTTTTAATAAAACACATACATTTGTGCTAAATGAATCAAAAAGATAGATTAATCTCACTTTTAATAGTATAATCTTGTGCACCCGTAGGATTCTAATTTAAAGGTCATTAGAGAAAAGCGTTGAACAGAAGTTCTCCTGAAATACTTTCCAAGTCATGATATCCCAAATTTTCCTCAAAATGCTATGAGAGTGTAAAGTGTTCAGAAGGGTGTAAATGGAACAAAAGTTCTAAATGGAATGTAAGAGATATTCGTGGAATTTCATACTTCCAACATCACACCCATAGAGAATGTGTGAAGAAGCCAAATGTCCATTTTTCTCATTAGCTTGATGATTTACAGGTGTCACAAAGAATGTTATCCAATGACTCTTGGGTTTATGATATTTGGACTCTTGGTGAGTTAAGTGCAATAAAATGAGCAAGATATTGTGGCAAGTAAATAAATATTTATTGATGAAACTTAGACAGAATATTTTGTTATAAAACTGAATTTACTAAATTGCCGGTTGGATCAGCAACTGTGATATAAGCATTTCCTTAAGCACACTTTCACACACTGATATAAGCACACTTTCTGATTCAACCTGCTATTTTGATTTTGAACCTAAATTAAAAATAATCAAAAAACACAATATTTCTCATTATTTATCATTACTTTTATATAAATACATCGACCACTAAAAATTTTAGAAATATAGGGGGAAGTGGGACACCTTTGAAATTGGGATTTTTCTTCTATGTTTAAGTGGAACTTAGCCATATCATAGTGTAATTTAGCTTTTCAATCTGTTTGTGCAGCTAAATTATATCTCGATAAGGTTCAATTTTATTTAAAATAGGTGAAAAATCCCAATTTCAAAAGTGCCCCACTTTTCCCTACAAATCCACCATTTGCCTCCCAAATAACATTTATTTCAAAATATAATTGAACATTAAATTAGTTGGATGTTTTTGATTATATTGAATTACTTTTCAAATGAGGCAACAAACTTTTGACTCATGAAAAATTATGAATTTCTGTAAAACAATTATTTTTGATATGAAATAAAATTAGTCAATTTTTTGAAATGTATAAATAATATCTGTGGATTAGGGTAATTGTCCTAATTCAAAACCATTTCCAGACGCTTTAACTTTGTCAGAAGATTCAACACATTAAGTTCATATTTTTTCTGAAAAGAATTACATAAATTTGCTCCTTGACTCTTCTAAAATGTTACTCTTTAGTGAAAATTCTTTAGACATAATTTGAAAACTTCTTAAATACAAGAAAAATACTCGACCGTAAAATGCTGCAATTGGAAACATATTAATCCAAATGGAGACAAGGGAAAGTTTTTAATTGGAGACAAACAGTGTAAGTGGAACCGCGACGAAAGGCTTCCAAAACCTTGTTGAGTTGCTCCTGAGTACAGAATTTGTTCTTATTCCTGGTCTTTTCTCTTTTCTCATCTAAAACAAAAAGAAAATCTCTCCAAAAAAATTATATTTCAGGGGTTTCCTTTTGAAGCATTTGCAGACACTTCAGAAAAACCCTTTTTGCTCACGAAATAGGTAATTATTTCGTTTGAAAACTTCACGTACCGTTAGCAATAAAGATTAGCACTTTATTTAACTGAAATTAGCCATAAATATGACATAAATGTTAAATAAAACGAATAAACAACAGTCACCTCATTGTGTTTTTCTTTGGAAAACATGATCGATCGATGAAAAATTCGATGGTGAAAAGGTGCACTTTTAATTTTTCTGAGAAATTAACAAATTAAAATTTGTGAATATGAATGGATTTTCGCTTTATTTGGAGCAAATTTAACTAAGTAATGAAACTGTAGTATAGAAAATATATAAATATAATAATTTAATACTGTATTTATCGTAAAAACAATGACGTTTCCATTTGGAGTAGCGAAAAATTTCCATTTGGAGCAGGTTTTGAATTAGCTTAATTTACCCTACAGGCGCTTTATTTGCAAAAAGAAAAATTTTAAAAACATCTATAATTTTTTTATCTGCTTTCTCGAATATACAATACACAACAGACTTTTGACACCCATTGTAGATAATTCAGTGATATTTCAGTGAAATTTCTGTGTTTTTTTAAAGGATTCAATTAGTAGAAATAGCTACTGAAATAGTGGAAATATTAGAAAGAGACTGCTAAAAATAACCGCTTTCCATGCCACAATTCTATTAAATATATGAGATATAAATAATCTGATGGCCAAAGTAGACAAATTTCAGTCAATCATAGTCTGATATCCTTAAATTTTTCAACAAATTATAAATGATAAACAAATAAAGTATAAAGATTAAATCAATAACTTTAATAAAATATTGCTCGTAAAAACCTCTAGCGAGTAAGTTTATCCATTCGCATCCATTGAAAAGAGATCAATGAAATTATTACAAAATTATGATTTTTCGATATATTTTAAGAATATAAATTATTTAGTCAATATGGCGAGAAAGGTGGGCAGTGGACACGAATGGAAAATGGTTGATTCAGCCCAATATATCTAGAAAATCTGAATGCATGTCAATTTGATTATTAGTTGAATTTAAGGATAAAAATGTCAGAGATCATTTTACTCGATGTCATGATCGATTTTCTCGATTTTAAAATTGTAAACACTCCAAGATTGCCTAAAAAATTTAAGCTACAATTCTTTTAATAACTTTTATTACTTCATAATACACTACTTTTAATACATAATACCTTTTTCGCAATACATTTTAAACTAAACCCTTAAACGGTGTGATTTATATTTTTTAAAAGAAATACAGTAAATTCCTAGTAAGGAACTTTTAGCTATTATTAAACGTTAGGGGGAATCCATGGAGAGATAGACAAGGGGAAAATTCATAGTCTCAGATATTTTTGAAGTTAACACATGTTGAAATACATGAATAAATATATTTATGTATTTTTCTTTTGGCTAGAAAAAATTCATAGAAAAAGGTTAGAAAAATTTCCTTCCTTCCTTTCTCAATCGCGATTTTTGACAAAAATTTCGAAGTGCTCAATCTCGGGAACAGGTTAATATTTTTTCTTTAATCTGTTTTATTTGAAAGGTAATTTCATTCTCTTTAAGTCGATATGCTAGATTTTGAAAAACATGTTCAATTTCTTAATAACAGCATTCTGAATTTTTTTTTCTGAAAAAAAAAATATTTCTCGAAAAAGCCAATCTCAAAAATTCCTATCTTTTTGCTAGTGATCATTAACATTGAGTATACTACATTCCGTCAAAACAAGAGCTGCCACTTTTGTGTTTAACTACTTTAATTTTTTTTTTTTTTTCAAAAAAGAAAATTTTTGAATAGTTAAGCTCAAAAATAGAAACTCTACTTTTCAGGGAATATAATATCACAGTAGGGGAAAGCGTGCTACCTTCGGACGACTCAAGCTTCGCACAATTAAATTTTTCTCTATGTTTCTTATGGATTTCACCCATTGCTATTTTCTAAAAATTTGAGGCATTGGACTAGCTATTAAAATATAATATTATAGTGGACAAAATTCATTTATAACACATTGAAAAAAAAATGATTTGTGCGAAACATAAATAGTCCGAAGGTAGGGCGCTTATCCATACTAATCAAAAGTAAAAATATGACAGTTTTTGGATCTGGCATTTTCGAAACAAAAATTTTTGGATTAAAAACAAAAAATAGATATCTTTAGAATATACGCTTCGACGAGATTTTGACCCATTCAGGATTTAGGCTTTTCCGGATTTTCGCTCTTCGTGATTTTGGCTTTTTGGGATTTTGACCCAATCAGAATTTCGAGCCATTCGGGATATTGGCTTTTCGGATTTTATCCGGGATTTTGGATTTCGGAATTCCGAACCATTCAGGATTTTGACCCATTCGGGTTTTTGATCCATTCGAGATTTTAACTTTTGAGATTTTGGCGTTCGGGATTTTGGCCGGCACCGTAAAATTTTATCCATAAATATTATCCATAAATTTATGACAAATATTCGTCAGTCAAGTAAATGGTCGGATAGAGAAAAAAGGACCAGTGGAAGATGTTTGCAGTGAATAATTTCTCATCACTCAGAAAATAATTAAAGATAGAGATTAAAAAATCATCTTTCTTGATTTCATTTAGCAAGATATCCGGTCATCATAATCATCATCATGAAAGCAAGTTCATTTTTTACCGCCCTTCTTAAATGGCTTGTTGCATTTCGTTTTTACTACCACCCAACTTTTGCATCTCTGGCGTTTGAGATGGAGTTGTATATTTGATTTATCCTAATCAACCTTCTCTCAAACAAGTTGAAAATGCGCAAAATGAAGAAAAAATAATCAAGAATGTAAGAAAAACAACATTAGAATATTTCTTCTGTTTCCTAATGTTATCTGCCATGTGTGGTTGAAAGATGAAATATGTTGTGTGAATACAAAAACAATTAGCAAGCAAAATTTTGTTTTTGGCACCTTCATCACAATTTTATTGCCATTGCACGTTTGTGAAAGATATACAAAGTATACAGCTGTTTCACATCAGTTATCAATATGCATGACTAGTATTAGATAAAAAGAATTCAACACCAATTGAAGCACATTATTTGTAGAAGCTTTGTGGAAAAATTGCACTTTGATAGAGTGTACGAGCGAAATAGGAGAAGAAATCATTGAGAAGAATTATAACTTGAAAGTCTTGTTTGAGAAGAAGAGTAGAAAATCTCAGTTAAAAACGAGAAAGTTTTAAAACCACGTGGGTGGAGTTTTTTGCGTTTAAGTGAGTTTTGTGAATGAGTTGAAATTGGCGGGAAAATTATCATCTCACACTCGATAAATCTTTGCCGAGTAATTTTGTATTCAATGGGTTTTTTTTCCTCCAAAGTCAAGTCTCAAGAGCAATGAAAGCTCGCAGCATTGTTAAAGTTGAACTTCCACACGAGAGCGATGCATTAAGATATAATTTATGCCAATTTAATTGAATTAACAATATGAATGATGATGAGAACGTAGAATTCAACCAAATAACCCGTCAGTCATTAAATCATTTAATCAATTTGTAAATCATAATGCTTTTGCGAAGGACAATATGTGAACAAAATGGACAAATTGGAAAGTTCATGTAAAGCTCACAAATTCGTTAGCAAAAACTTTATTTATGGTCAGTAAAGGAATAAAAATTGAACTCAATTGTGAAATAAATTAGATTCATGTCGCCTAATATAATTAGAGCATTTCCCACAACTTAACCCTAAGTTAGTAATTCAATATGTCTCTTTTACTTGTTTTAACGAAAATTCACTTTTCAGAGTACAGCTTTATTCATATGCAATTAAATATTTAATTCTATAGAATATTTAAGTCCCCTCAGGTTCTCTGATTGACTAGAGCTTTTACTGATTTCAAGCTCTATCCAATCAGAGAACGCAATTTTCGAAAATATTTTATCGAATTAAATATTCAATATAACAATATATGATTACTTAAATCACGTATTTTGTCCATATAAAAAATTAAAAAACAAGAATAGAAAAAAGAACACTTAACCAAAATTTCCTTTTGAACCATACTCAACTCTTTGACCCCACAAAATCCCTTGATTCGCCCCTCTTTCCCATCAAATGAAATTGGATTGGATGTGATTTTAATTGAGAATTAATTTGAAATTCAGAAGTCAAAGTTACTAAATCCAGCTGTGAAATTTATATTGAGTAAACTCCAAGGGAAATCCCAAGTGCTTATGGATGAACAAATAAAGTACAATATGAATGACTTTTCTATTTTTAAACCTTTCATTGGTGAACAACCCTCTAAACATAGAGTATGCTCGATTTTCCTGGCCATGGTTTACCAACAAGCACAATGAAAAAAAAGGAGAGAAATGATCTGGGTGAAATTTGGATGAAAAGCTAGGAAGTTTCGTTGAAAACATAGGAGAAAAAAAAACGTTGTTATGTGTGGATTTTCATTCGCACAACAGACGTCGATAGTAACATATGAATTCTTTGTGCCACTTTTGCCATCATCAATCATTTTTTCAGCACAAAAGTCACCCCCACAAACAGCTAACTTTCCTGTACGTGCTGCAATATTTATAACACGAGCAAGGTGACAGAATACCAAAAAAAAAAAAAAATTACTGCGAAATAACCCACAATTGTTGGTTCATTTAGGTTCCTTTTTTCATCACTGCTTTTATTTAATTTCTTTGTTCACGTTCTATTTTACTTTGAAAAGGGCAGTTAGAGGCGTAGGCTTATCCTGTTAGTTTTATTTCTTAGAATGGCCCGAAAGTTTGTATTGGGGCTTGGAGTTCTATAGATTTAGAATATCATTCTGAAGTTTAAAATGCAATAAAGCAAATTGATAATTCTATATAACTTATCAATTTTGAGATATAGGGGGGAATGGGGTAGACTCCTGCAAGCATTACTTTTGAAAATACTCATTTTTGGAACCATCAATAAATATCTACGGATTGTGCTGTATATTTTTAAATAGCCCATACCAAAAAGGAACCAACGAGACAAAGTTAGTTTGAATGTGGTTTGTATTCGTTTATCAAATTAGTTAAAAAAAATTACTTGGGTTAAAGTACCCCACTCTCCCTTATATGCATTATACCAAAGTAGTACCATATAACTTTTTTTAATTGTAAACCATGTAAACCTATTCCCAAAGAATAGTGTGCATCAGCTAAAAGACACATCTATACAGCCTATTTAAAATGAAATTTAATTTCAATTGAATGTCCCTTTCTTCTGAAATACATCTTTAAGCCTTAGGGCCCAAATAGACTCAAGCTGATCCTCGAGAATACTTAGCTTATAAAATTTTGAAGTAAAAGGGTAGTTAGGTAAAGGAAATTCATAAAAAGGACTTCTATTCAATGATCCTAAGCACTCAGTATATGAAAGTTTGAAATAAATATTTACTGCCAAATCATTCAGGCTAAATATTCTCGAAGATCAGCTTGAGTCTATTTGGGCCTTTAGGTTATTAAATTGGCCTTTCAAAGGTGATTCTTATTCTCCGATACAGTTTTTTTTAAGTGTCAAATATCTTTAAGCTTTTAAGCTAAAATTAACAAATTTCAAAATAACGAAACTGAACTGAAAATATCAGTCTTCATTAGGATTCTTTTAATTTCGAAATTTCTTGAAAGGACCTTTAAAATCTTTAATTTAAGAAATTTTTTATCGAGGTAGAAAAAAAAAGAAGTGTCATCAAACTTGACGTAAGTAGACCGATTTCTTTTTTTTTATTTTTTCCCTTACCAACGCCCCTATCCAAGGTCTTAGGCCTTGAGACCTATTTTAACCAATATGCAATACTGAAAATTCTTTAAAAAAAATACATCTATAAAAATAGATATCAAAATCACCAATCTATAAAATTAATTTTTTGCAAATTGTCAGGAAAAACAAAAAAAAATGACAAAAAGGGGGGATGGTATCGTAATTTGAGCTTTTTTTTCGACAAGTCCATATTTAAACACTACATCCTTAATTCAGAAATTGGAAATCTTTAATTTTGACACTAAATAATTAAATTAAATCTTAGAACGTCCCCTTTCTCAGAATTGAGGGGTGCGTTAGAAAAGTTAAAGTCCCTTAAGGTCTTTTTGATGGTTTAAACGTTGTAAAGATTTCCAGAATATTTACGTATTCTTTTCCACATAACACGAAACATAAATGCAAAATAATAAAAAACATAATTTTTTGATGCTATGTAACTTAACTTAGTTTCACAAAATGACATACGTGTCAAAACAAACCATTGCAAACAAAGTCAAGCTCAGGGACCTAATAAAGTTCGAACAATCTCATATGCTTTCCCATACTTCCCATACATTTGTATATTTTTGAAGACAAAATCCAAATGAATAATAAAAACTTCCATAAATGCGTTCGTAAGCTTTTTTTTAGTTCTGATATGGTAAATCGGATCAGTAAAATAATTCTTAAGCTCTAAAAAAATTTTAAAAAAAATTACAAACAGTGGGTACAGGGCACAAAGTTCCCCACAACTACGGTAGATAAAAAAAATTAAATTCGAAATTTGAAATAAAAAAAAAATTTCATCAGTCAAATAAAAAAATCTGAACAGCAAAAGAAGACTAAAATTTTACAAAAATGGGTCTTATTAAATTTTTCTTCGCTAAAATTTTCAGGAAAATCACACTGGTTTTAAATTATAAATTGAGTATTGATCAAATTTGATTCTTTATGTCTCCGGTACACCTTTTAGATCTGTAAAATTTCGTGAAATTAAAATTCGCGTCCTTTTCTATTTCACAAGATTTGCAGAAGTCTATTCCACTCTTTCGGACTCAAAATTGGATCGAACTAAATTTAATTTGATGTGATATTCAAAAAAGAAGAAGAGTGCGAAAGAGTAGGATAGCGATAGACATATACAAAACTTTAAAGAGCGAAAGGGTCGTGAATTTTGACTTTATGAAATTTTCCTGGTCTAAAAGATGTGCCGAAGACATTGTTGACAAAATTTATATTTTTACTGCTCATTTGTAGAATGAGCGTTTTCTAAATACCCAAACCTAAGGAAATTGGATGATGTTAGTTAGCTTGGATATAAGGGAATACAAAACTTTGGCAAAAGAGTTAAAAACGAAAGCTTAAATTGCCTGAACTGTACCACCCTTCCCTATCCCAAATGAATTTCAATGAACCACCAAAAACTGAAACATAACTAGGGAAAGTGGGGTACTTTTGAAATATGGCGCCTTTGAAATGTAGCTTTTTTCCTCGTATTTTTAATTGAAACCAATTGCGAAGATAAATTACATTATGATAAGGCTCATTTCCATTTAAAAATAGAAAAAAAGGCCATATTTCAAAGGTACGTCAATTCAGAGGTACCCTACTTCCCCCTATATGTCACTGCACGCAAAATTGCTAAAAAAAATAGGTAATGGAAATTTCTTGGACATTTTTGTCGAAGCACAAATAAGTGGCAAAAGTGAAGTACTTCTTTAAGTGCATAAAAAATGCTGATGTATTCACTTATTGTGTTTCGTGAATTGTGAAATATGATATGACTATACTGTAATGTCTTCGACACTTCGACACATTTAAGTGCTATACGGATTTTCAATGTCTCAAAAGAAGAAGATTCTTGGGATTCCAAGCAGAAATTGCGTGTCACCAGATTCCCGTGTGATTTACAACTATTTGTCCACAAGAGCAATTTGAGTGTTCTTGCAGATTCCTCATTGTTAGATTTTTCGGCAAACACCAACCCAGCATCTAATCCACGTATCCGATCAAATCAGCATCAGCCTCTGGTCAATATTTGCACACTCTCTGGAGCTTCTTTGGGGTATTCAAACATACATATTGTGTGTGTTTGAGAACGACAAAAGGCATCTGCTCCTGCCACTTGGTTTACACAGTCAAATGACCCCAAAAGAGCTCATCCTCCCAAATTATCGACAACACTCGACCCAAATTCACTCTTTACCCACCTATATCCCTCTGGTGACGGATCATCTGGGCCATAGGGTTCGATTTCTCTTATATTCCCCCCCTGTATGCTTCTGCTTTTCTCTTCTTCAGTATAGAATCCACCCAAGTTCGTGTATGTAAAGCTTTTCACGTAAGCAACAAAGGTCAATGGGTGAATTTTACAGCAGTGGCAAAGTTCAGGCTCAACGGGATGAGAGAAATCGATCACCATCAACTAATTTATTGAGTAATCACTCCCCATCCATACCATCGGTCGGTATGTCGTAAAAAAGCCACACATAATCGACCATTTGGTAGATTTTGGAGGGTGTTCTTCTGATATATAATTAAGCTCTAGCGCGTGAAAAACTTTTTTCCGCCCAATGTCCCTCATCATTCCGATATTGCCAATAAATTGACGAATTAATTAAATGGTCAGTCGGTCTTCTCAACTCCATATAAGAAATCTCCCATCTTTTTTTGGTATCTTCATCATTTATCCTAACTTTCTTATTTATCTCTCCACAAGATGAAAAAGAAAACTGGACGATTCATTAATTTTCATTTCACTTTTCAGAAAAAAAAAACAAATTCTTGTAAAACCCCAAAAATCTTTCTTTCATTGGACCAAGGAAGAGAAGAATGTGGGCAAGGCACAATTTTCAACACTGAAAGAGGGGATTCCTTACAGGTAAAATTGTGTTAAACAATTTTCTTCCTCAACACAATGGGAATGGGTGCGAGTGCGAAGTAAAGAAAAAGGTGAAAACGACCCACCTTGCGAAGAGCTTGATGAACTAATTCACTCATTTTACGCTCTTTCCCCTATAAACCTATATGTTAGTCAAAGCTTAATTAATGCTGTAAAATTAATTAGATGTCAGTAAATTTTGAATTATGTGCCATCTCTCTTTTGTCATGTCATTCCAACTCATTACACCAGAGGAAGGTAAAAGATGGGTGGTGAGTTGCGTGGGTGTGGGAAAATCTTTCCAGTTTCACCCTCTTGTATCTCATTCGTGAAATTGTGTTTCAATGCCTCTTTAAAGATTTTAATACAATTTACATGAATTCATCTCTGTATATTTGAATCTTCCCCCTGTTCAAGTTATTTCTAAAGGAGCAATCATATTGAAACATTGACGACTAAATATTAATCCCCGCTAACTTTAATATAGGGAATTCAAATTTTAAACATTATACGAAAAATCATACATTTATAATTGAAAAGAAATTTATTAGATGATTTTGCTTTGCAAACAATTTTTTTTCACTCAATCTGTTTGTCGCTCGTTTTTTTCCGTTCGTAAAATTTATTCCTAAGGCCTTTTGGGGCGAAAGCCAATTTTTGGCGAGGCAGAGTGATTTCCATTGAAAAGAAGAGAAAGAAAATTGTGACATAAATAAGTTTTATGATTTTTAAACTTTTCTTTATACAGTTTTCCTCTTTGCAATTTTAAATTTCTCTGAATTTTCACACAATGAATATTTTTTCATGTAAACAAAAAGGAAGGGGCGTACATGTCCAATGGATTTCTTAGTCAGATGAAAAACAGATGAGATCAAGGTGCTATCTAACACTAACTAAGAGAAATCCGAAAAAGTTAAAATAACATTTCGGAACTGTTAATTTTACCCTGCATTATTGATCTGAAATCGGTGTAAATATTACCCTTTTTAGGTGTATTAGGGGTTAAATTAACCCTTTTTCATGTTAATTTTACCCTTAAAAAGATGTTAAATTAACATTAAAAATGTTGATATATTTTTACACTTAAAAAGTGTTAAAGTTACTAGGAAAAAAAGTCAATCACACCCTCTTTTTTTCTCAGTGAAGGGACTACATAAGTGATGAAGTACTATTGCTCATACATCTTGCGTTTTATCTGGTTTAACAGTAACTTGTAGCGAGATTGTGTCCCTGAAATCAAAATGAGCAATATCGAGTGGTGAGTAGATTACTATTAAGCCTGATACTTGAATTTAGGCGAAGATCAACCGAAAGAAAGACGTTACCCTCAGTACATCTTTGTAGAATAAAAACAGTTTCTCGCGGAAATTATCCAAAAAGTTATAAGTTCAAAACCAGTTCACATCGTCGGGCATTTAAAGACCTTTTAAACAAATCCTAACTCATCTCAATCAGTTAAGAAAAACGATCTCACGTTGCTTAGTAACTAGGAACGTTAAAATATTTAAAAAAAAAAATTAGAAATAAGAAAAAGTAAGAAATATTGTTTATAATATGAACGAAAAATCCGCCTAAAGAACTTTTAAAAGGTGACGGATAATTTAAAAAAATGAGTCTCGGTTAAAATCCTGAACCCCAAATTCCCGAAAAGGTCAATATCCCAAAAAGGTTATCCCGAACGCCAAAATCTCAAAAGCCAAAATCCCGAATGAGCAAAAATCCCTAATGGGACAAAATCCCGAAAAACCAAAATCCCGAAAGCCAAATTCCAAAAAGCTAAAATCCATCCCGAAAGCCAAAAGATTTTTGCTTTCGGGATTTTGACCCATTCGGAAGTTTAGCTTTTCGGGATTTTAGCTTTCGAGATTTGGGCTTTTCGCGATTTTGACACATTCGGAATTTCGACCCATTCGCAATTTTAGCTTTCGGGATTTTGACTTACGAGATTTTGGCCCTCGGAATCTTCGCGTTCTTGGTTTTGGCCGGTACCGAAAAATATAACATTATATAAATGTATTTTCAAATTATCCTGAAAACATTTTTGGAATGGATGGAAAAAAGAGGAAATTGGGGCACCTTCTCATTGAGTAAGGGTATACGAATAAATTTGAGGATCAAATTATAAAGAGTTCTCTAAAGACTGCAAGTCACTATATCTACTGGTAGGGTGCAATGAGGTAATTTTGAATAGGATCTAATTTTGAAATTAAGGGTTTCCTAATTGTTTAGGTAAGTAAAAGGAAAAGATCAGAAAGTATTTTTCCTTTCGTGGTCCTCTTTAGATCCTTTAGTTAGAAAGTTAAAATTATCTCCCTAACCCTAATGATCAGACGAAAACCCAGTTTATTGGTTGCAGGAGGAAGAGAGGCATCTTTAAAATAGGGCATTTATTTCCTATTTTTGAAAGAAACTGAACATTTATAATATAATTTAGTTCCACAAAGCAATTGTAAAGCTTAATTGAATGATTAAGCTTTACAAAGGTGCCTGACTTCCCCCTAACCGTCAAATTCAAACAAGAAAACGCATTTTCTACTATGCTGCTGCGTGTCCTAGTGCCCTAGACACACTTACGGCTTAAGCCCAAACACGGCTTAACGTAATTTTAATCAAAATAATGGTTTGACTAAATTTCCATGAGCTTCCCACTAACTAAGTTGTTTCTCGATTTAAGACGAGATGGACAAGACACGATGGAAATATAATGTGATCATTATTTTGATTCTAATTACGTTAATCCGTCTCTCGACTTAAGTTGTAAGTGTGCCTAGAACTTAACTGGTCTTCCGAAATAAGGTTTATCTATATGACTTAATAGTTTTAATAACAGGAGAAATTTTTTGGACAATTTTGGTTTTGCAGGCTTCAGACCTAAGACTTAGCCATATGGTTTAACCTCTTTGAATTCTCATCAGACCGGGTTTTTTGGAAAATTTTGTTTTAGGAATAGGTATTGAGGTTAAATGATGCATTAGATTCTGAATAACTAATAAAATTGCTTGTTATTCAGGACTTAAGGGTATTCGGGAACTGGACTAAACCTCCAGACTGAATACTGTCTAAGATTGGATATTAAAATATTTTTAAATTCTGTGATTCTTAATAAGTCAGGTGTTAACGTGGTTTTTAGGACTTGGCATAATTTCATAATTGTGGCACCATTAAGTTTTAATGATTCAACCAGCAATGGGCTATATTCCTGAATGAACCAAAAGTATTTCAGACTTTCTGAATTGCGTTTAAATTCTGAAGTATCAGACGATAAAAGCAAATCAGTGCTATTGCTTTTTATTTAAACGCAGACTTAGAACTTTAGAGAAAAAAAACTGGAAAAATGCCGCTTCCTATCTGCAATTTCTCTATATATCCATGAAATTAAATTAAAGGGAAAATTGTCATGCCAAATACAGTAAAACATGCAGTGACAGACATTTAATTTCACTTGAAATATCCTTGATAGTGAATTCCTTTCCACACAATGCCATTCACATGAGTTACAAATATTCGGGTGTGTGAAGAATACAATTTGGGAAAGAGTATAGAATTGAGTGTTTTGTCATGGAATTTGTGTCCTCTCATGTAAATTTATTTGGTCTCCTCTCTTTTGGGCAATAATGGCAATAATAATAATTTACATGGAACTTTCATATTACAGGGAGACCTTTAATGTGGAACTTTGTGTGTGGAAATGTGTAGCATTTTCATAAGTTGAATTATTTTGTATTTCATTTCACATTTTCCTCCCATACCATTTGCATTTTCCCCGGCATAGAACATATACTAAGTCAGACGTTTTCAGTAGCCAAAAAGAGTATAAACATTATATGGGTTAGTTGAAATTCTCAAGAGGGTGAGTGAATTAATATGTTGTTTGCGTGAATGACCACGAACAGAGTAAGAGGGAGGCATTTGCATATTCTGCCTGCTCGATGGCAAATATGTAGAACGCGGTGTTTTTTTTTGGTGAAAATGTTTAGTGAATGATTTGAAGAATTTTGCAAATATATCCATTCAGGAAATTCTATTCTAAAGACCAACTGTACCACATATATTTGCACAAAGACTTGTGAATTAATAAAATTAAATTGATTGCAATTCTTTCTCTTTTTCTGTGGCGTACGCCAGAAATTTTCATGTGCTGGAAGTATATTTTTTTGTTGAATTTACTTTTGTGGGCTTGTAGAATTGCTTGCCAGCGGGTTTCAAAGATGCACACAGATGAGATGAGAGTGAATTAATTCCCTTGTGTGAATGATGATATTGAGAAAAAGAGCGTACATGAGGGTACAAGCAAAAAATCTTGCTGAATTCAACATTTTCAGGCAAACAATAATAAGAGAAATTTATTCATATTCTCACAAAAACATTCACGCTAGACAAATTTACACTACATAGTACGTTTGAAGGACAACAAATTGTATTGATTTCGCGTGTAAATTCACCAAGTTCGGAGGATATTTCTGTAAGATTCACTATATTTGTTAGAAATTTGAACCAGGAGGTAAGCTTTTACCGGGTTATTTTGAGATTTTACCCCGAAATTCTTTGCATTTGTCTACAGAAACCTCGTTTGTTGACTATTGACTTTTGAAGGAAATATTTCAATGCAAATTCCCACTGATATTTTCTTATAATTTTTCTCATTTCACGTGCCAAAAGAACCTTCTTCGATTTTATAAGATAAGATAAAACACTAAAGGACGTTCATAGTAATTACTAAGTAAGCACGTGGAATCAATGAAATTGAACTAACATTTAATTCTATATTGTGAGTTACCTTAAAAAAGTTATCTTAATATTGTTCAAGCATTAATTATATCAAGTTTCAAAAAATTGCAATTGTACACGAAACTTTTCTTAAAATACTGAAAAAAAACGAGTTAGAAATTTTGGCTTTTTGTGTTAACAGTTTATATACACGAGAAAGCAAATTTTCAGCATATATGTTTGTCAATTTGAAAAAACTTGCATAAAAGCTCATATTAAATCATGCACAAAAATGTCGATTAGAATTGATTGTTCTGATTTCTTGATAAAGCTAAATAGCTACATTTTTTAGTAACCGTTCCTCAAACTGTTGACTCTCGCGAGTGGCGCTGTCAACTGTTCTCAATTTTTAATTACAAAATTTTCACTCAGAAATTCTAGGCAAAGTAAAAGTCTTGAGCCTTGTTAAGCTTAGATTTGAAAATGAAATTAACACATTTAGAATTATCCGATTGGTTCCATTTTGGAGGCAATTTCATAATTCCACGATTGAAGAACCTATGACTATGCTTGTAAAATAACTAGATCGTTTTTACAAGTCTTTCTTCAGGACAGTTTTGCACTATTGAAAAATTGTGTAACATGAAAAAGTTATAATTGGTTGGTGCTAGGTCTAGACTATACGGCGGATACGATAGAAAATAGGTGTAATTATGAAGGAATCACACCTAATCCCATTCAAGCTCTCAGAGCTTCTGAAGCCTCATTAAAGATGTACGACATGGCCTAGGGTAGGTGTACCAAATTTCGGCCGGCTTGCAATTTCGGCCACCTCTTTTGTTCCTCAAAATTCCATGAATTTTTAGGTTTTGCAAACTCTAGAGAATAAACAATGCAAGATAATAGCAAAAAATGACTATTCTACGATCGAGATGATGTAAAAGAGACTTTGTGGGAATTCCGGAAGGACACGAAACTATGAGAAGCAAGAGAACCAACCAAAGTGGCCGAAATAGGCCACCAAAATTCAATTTGTATTAAACATATTACATTCAAAATCTAAGACATTGGCGCTTGCAAACAACTATGCCGAAATTTAGCAGACTTACCCTATATAGTTTTTTTTTAAGAATATTCTCACCTTGCAAAAAACCCGTTTAGTATTATTATTATTATCGTATCGAGATATTGTAACACAAGGCAATCATTTTTATAATGTCCATATCCCGTGTTGGAAGAATCTGCTAAGTCCATTGTAAACCGCCCAGGAGCGGCTTACCCGATGTGTGGATGCTTCTTCCATGCTCCCGGAGTTGTTAGGCGTAGGCGGTGCATTATAATAACGGTATTATTGCATATGAAAATTGTCTAAATTAGACATTCAGATTTTTGCACCGGGCGGGACTCGAACTCACAACAGTAATGCCGGCTTCAGACTGGAGGTTTAGCCCAGTTCCCGACGGTCTCAAAAATCGAAATAACAAGAGATTTTATTGATTTTTCAAAATCTATTGGAACATTTGCCCTTAATATCCAATTCGAAACAAAAATTTCCTAAAAAATCGTGCCTGATAAGGAATTAGAGGAGTTAAGCCAGATGGCTCAGCCTTAGGTCTGAAGCCCGTATAAGTCGAGCCGGGGAATCGATCCGTCCAAGAACCAACGGTCTTGCCTATTGCGCCACTGATCCCCGTTTAGTATGACCCAATCCGATTTATATATCGTGAGATATTGTTCAATAAATAAATCTTGCAAATAAGGCTCAAGACTTCCACTTGACCTAATATAAGGATGGGGATTTTCAGTCCCTTTTATCATGGAATCAAGTGTTATGAAAAACTCCTCACTGAATGCAATACGAACACCTTTAAAGCCAAAAAAGTCCTGGTGATCTAAAGAGGTTTCGAACACGAGTGCATCATAGAGCGAGTACCGTAGATACGGATGACTTTGTCCTCCGTGGGTGACTTTGGCCCCCTACTGTTCGTAAACTTTTCTTTAATTCTAATATTTAAGAACGCGTATTACCGATCAAACATGGTGGATCGAATCGGTAAAGAGCATCATTAAGTGCTAGAATTAAAGAAAAGCTTACGAACAGAGGGGAACAAAATCACTCGCGGTACTACGCGGCATCTACGGTACTCTATCACTTGACCCGTTAAGTAATCTAGTATAGAATTTAATTATTTTTCCATGTCACGTAAATGAAAAACAACGTATTTAATTTAAATATTTGTGAAAAATGCTTCGATTGACTGACAAATATTTCAGTGGATTGATATGGGGATGTGTTCCGAGTATTTTTGAATAGTGATTTACTAAACATTCCTTTCAAGATAAACTAAAATATCACACTGTTAATTTAGTCCTTGACTAATTTACTCCCAGTTTAAATTATCAGTTCATTACAGCAAATCTGCTGCTATCAGACATCAAATTTCAATTTCATCATTTTGAACATATTTATTTTAATTTGACTGATTCAATTTTTCACGCTACAACGAATACTCAGATAAATCAATGAAAAATAAAATGAGCTACTCGTGTCTAGAAAATATTATCAATTATATTTTACGAGAATAACTTATCCTAATTTAATTTCATATAGAATACGAGCAACACGAATTACATTTCCATTGATTAATCGTAAAATTTATCCATTCTCTCTATAGATCGAGAGATCTCAAAGCGAAAAAAACAGCAAGAAGCATGTGTTGAAAAACATATCTACGTGAGGTATGGTGGAAAATTGAGAATGCTACAAATATTCTAAAGAGAGATTTCATGCATATTTTTCTTTGGTGCATGAAAACAAAGTGCAATTGTGATAATTTTTCTCATGTATTTCACTTGAACAAATAAAAAAAAAACGAATATATTGCAGTAAATATTTTCACGATATAACTATAGTGTTAGAATAAACATTTTGAGGCGTATCTCATTCATAAAATCTTTACTAAGAATCAATTACTATACTGCCCACAATTCACATATGTGTAATGTTTTTTTTTGTATCAAAAAAATATTTATTCAGTGAGAAAAAGTAATGGTGACTATATTGATTTTTTTTGTTAAATTTAATTGCTGCCAATTGAATATTAATATTAGGATTTTTTACTCCAAATGGTGGTCTATTTCTGTATCGGATGATGATATTCTGATGATTTTTGAATAATTTGTTTCAATATGGCAATTTTCGCTGGAAGATTGGGTGAAGCATGCGAAGCGTCAATTTTCCAAATAAAAACCCAATATGATAGCAAATCAACAAATCAACAAGAAATTCAATAATAATAAATAGAACTCCTCAAACCATTATATTTGGTGTGCGTGTAAGGATTGGAAGAAAAGAAATGTATTCAAATAATTCGAATTTGTGCACGTCACACAATAATGATATATATACAAGTATTTTTCGGGGAGGTTAAATCTCTCCCCTTAACAAAGTTGAAGAAAGACTTGAAGTAAAGTGGGCCACAAATAGAAAACGCACGATCAAAAGGCTTTCCCTTTCATTGAACAGACTTTTCCTTCGCGAAAAATGGAAGGCCACTTAAGTGAGGGTGGTAAAATTTATTTTAACTCCCAAGGAAAAAAAAGCAAGAAGGATGAATAAAATCGTGGTCTTTGTTGTGCGATATGTGAAAGAGATTCCGCATGTGAATTTTGCCAAAGCACAAAAAGATTCAACAATTTTGGGTGAAATGGGAAGTGCTTGAGGGGTGGATTTTTTGCATTTCACCTTTTACTTTTCCCAGCTCCATATAGTTATTGCGGAATCAAATTCTACACAAGAGAAAAATTGTGTTTTGCTTCAAAACATTCAATTCAATTTCCCGCGTTCGTTCACATCTGATTGTCGACGAGCAATTGAAGTGAAAAGTGATTCAAATATTTTTACTTTTACAAAAAAAAGAATAATATAAAAAAATCACCTTTTGAGTAAAATTTTCAACATACCCAAAAAGTGGAAAAATGATCCCAAAGAAAAATAGGGTGAAATCTTCTGTAACTGATACTCCAAAAATTGTTGTAGCACGTCAATTTTCTTAGAAGATATTTAGAGATGATCTTTTGCACCCACGGCAAAATTGCTTAAAGATAAAAGAAGGAAGAAAAGTGACAAGATGCTTTTCTTCTCACTTTTTTCCTCCTTTCCCCATCCAAAAGACAATTTTCCTCCCACTTTCATCCCCTTTCGTAAATTTATTGAAAGTCTCATTTTCAATGTGCGCAATTTTCACTTCTCCTTCCCCTAGCTATATACACATTCGAAATTTTCCCTTAAGGATCTTTCCCACGCTAACAGAAAGAAAAAGTGAGGATGGGAAGCACAAAAAGTGTTACTCATTTTCACTTATCTCTCAATGGGAACTCTTTATGTCTTCGCGGGCTATTTACAAGCCACAGTTTTACATGCATATTTTGTCTAAATGAGCATCTTTCAAGACTTTTACTTTGATTCCCTCTTAATTCACTCAGATTACATCGCTAAATTACCAACAATATCCACTTGGTGCGGACAAAAATGAACTTTAATCATCACAATTTAAATTTTAGCACATTTCTGATGATTGTCACATCAGATTACAACCTTAAAATATTTAATTGTACCATGGTTTCTCAGTCTTTTTTCCATACACTTTGTAATTTATTTAAAACCGTGTGCCTCAATCCGATTTTGTAAATCTCAGCAAAAATTAAAAAAATGATTGAACCTTGTCATAATATTGGGAGATATTTTGATAACTGGTTTCAACTTTTTAATAATTTATGCATAAAATATATGAATATGATGCAACAAAATTTAATCCAAAGTGGCATTTCTAATTGGGATATACACTGAAAGAAATCCGAAAAAGTTAAAATAACATTCCGGAAATGTTAATTTTACCCTGCAATATTGATCCGAAAACGGTGTAAATATTACCCTTTTTAGGTGTATTATGGGTTAAAGTTACCCTTCTTTCATGTTGATTTTACCCTTGAAAGGTGTGAAATTAACATTAAAAAATGTTGATATATTTTTACACCCAAAAAGTGTTAAAGTAATGACGAAAAAAAGTTAATCACAACCTCTTTTTTTCTCAGTGTATGACACATATGACTTAGTACATATGACTATTCTTTTATTGTTGAGAAAAATTTACATATCAATTTAGACAGGGCAAAGCGGCCCGCCTTTCAATATTTCTTCTCTTATTTCCCAAAAGCAAAAATTCTATTTCATTAATCGAAGATCATAGAAAATAGTTAAGGATGAACTATTAGTTTATAAAATAAAATTTTAGCTTTGGAAAATAAGTGAAAATTTGAAATATTCAAAGACTGGTGCATTCGAAGGCAAACCAATTTCCCCTACCTAGTCGAAAATATTTGCAATTGGAAAAGTTCATAACGTATGAAAATCGAAATCATAAAATCAATCGTTTCATACAAATAGAAGAGGAATGACGATTAGGGTGTTTCAACAAGAAAAAAAAATTGGCACTATTCTCAGGGTACTGTATTTGATGAGACAAGAAAGTTTGTCTTCGACGACCATATGATCAAACGCTGTTTAGAGGTGGCTAAATGACCCTCTCTATAGAACATTTTTCTGATTTTACACTATACATCAGAGAGGGTCGTTCAACCACATCTAAACGGCGTCTGATCACATGGTCATCGAAGAAAAACTTTCTTGTCTCATGAAATACAGCACCCAATAGTGCCAAAAAAAATTTTTCCTTGTTGAAACACCCTAATGACGACGTAAATAACATCAATCAAGGCAAGGATCTCTCCTCTTCAGGTCTCTCTGCTTAGATCTCTTATATGAGCTTCAGATCTCAGGTTTAGGAATGTTGCTGAACTTATCTTAATTCTTACCGTACAAGATTTTCAGGAAAAGTGTAAACTTATGACTGGTTATTAAGTGCAAATGATCGACTAGGTTTTGAAAAATCACTTAAACTACTTATTTTTTTAGGATCTTTATACCTTCGGGAACTGAACTAAACCGTTAGTCTGAAACCTTTATTATACGGACTTTAGACCTAAAGCTTAGTCATATGGCTTAACTTCTCTGATGGTTTCTTATGAATCACGATTTTTTGTAAAAAAAATTAACTTAACATTGGATTACTAAAGATAAATTAATAACATAGGTTCTCAAAAAGCAATAAAATTGCTCGCTATTTCCGATTTTGAGGCCTTCAGGAACATGCACTAAGTTCATTAAACTAGTTAATGAAGTTTTTAAAAGTATCTTAATGAGTAAGAGGACAGGACAAAATAAGGGTTGAGTTAACGATATTGATTTAGGGTAATGCCCTAGACACACTTACGACTTAAGCCGAGAGACGACTTAGTGGAAAATGATAGAAATGTAGTTTGACGATTATTACTAATATAATTACGTTAATCCGTCTCTCGGCTAATCCTCAGGTCTGTCGAGGTCCTAAGTGTGCCAAATTTCGGCATAGTTGCATGCAAGCGCCAAAGTCTCAAGTTTGAAATGTAATATTTTTAATAAAAATTGATTTTTTTATTCTTTCTTCTTAAGGAGTGTTGCTTGGAACTTTGTAAACCGTTTATCGTCTTTATTTACTCTAAAATCATTCTTAATACATTTTAAAACGAATAAAAATGTAGACATAGCTTTGGTGCCCTATTTCGGCCACCTTCATTCTCATAGTTCCTTGCCCTTAGGGAATTCTTTCAATGTCTTTTTCACGTCATCTCCTTTGTCGAAGCTACATTTTTTATCATTCTTTTGCATTGTATAATCTCTATAGTATGTAAAATTTAAAAGTTTATGGAAATTCGAGGACCAAAAAAGGTGGCCGAAATTGCAAGCTGGCCGGAATTTGGCACACTTACTCTACTATCGGCACGAAGAAGAGCAAGAAGGGAACGCGTCGCCTTAATACTGGAAGGGTCCTACCTTAAATAAAGGGAAAGCACGCTATCTTCGCACAACTCTAATTTCGAACAATTCATTTTTTCAATATGTTTTTAATGATTGCCTCAAATTTCCCAAAAGAATCATGGGTTAAATCCATTAGGAACATAGAAAAACATGAGTTATCCGAAGCTTGGGTCGTCCGAAGGTAACGCACTTTTCCCTACAACATATTTAAATTTCATTGGAATCGAAAACAAAGATTTCAAATTGAAATCTTAAATCTACAAGTCGAAATTCTAAATTCAATCAATTAGGGGAAACTGGGGCACCACCAAACACGGGGTACCACCAAACAGTAATTTTTATTTCTAAACTGCTTGGACTATCTCGACCATTCCTTCAGTGGACAAGCATCCCTATAGTGCCTATAAATTCCTATCAGTCTTATCTTCTAATATCCAATATCCGATTAAAAAATCGCAGTGTTTGGTGCTACCCTGTGTTTGGTGGTGCCCCAGTTTCCCCTAGAACGTAAATTATGGTCATTTAAAGACATATTTTTGAACCCCCTATCCGATCTCCGAATTAAGAAATCAGAGGGGGTCAAGCTTTTTTATCGAAAGCTCTAAGACAGTATTAAAATACGAGATATATCTTAATAAAATTTATGTGGTGAAGAATATAAAACTTGGGAGGATTCCAAAACGATGGAATTTAAGGCTGGTAGCTACACTGAGAAAAATCCAAAAAAGTTAAAATAATATTCCGGAAATGTTAATTTTACCCTGCAGTATTGTTCAAAAATCGGTGTAAATATTACCCTTTTTCGGTATATTGTGGGTTAAAGTTACCCTTTGTCATGTAAATTTTACCCTTAAAAATGTGTAAAGTAAACATTAAAAAATGTTGATATATTTTTACACCTAAAAAGTGTAAAAGTTATAAGGAAAAAAAGTTAATCGCACCCTCTTCTTTTTCAGTGTATAGGTTTTCTAGATTGAAGTGATTTTCGCGTAAATTTCATAATTAAAATTAAAAAGTATAAATAAAAGACTTTTTATAAAGAAAAAAATTATCTCATTTTCACATTCTATTTGAATATTTCACTGAAAGACACAAATAACATGAATGAAGGACAGGGATACAAAGAAGGAAGATTCAAAAGGGTAGAAAATATCCTTCAAAGACAGAAAAAGGGGTAACTGACTACTTTTCAAGTATATCCTTCCGCACTCTTTTATCTCATTAGTTGAAGAAGATTTTGGAACGCCTTGGAAGGTTCGAAGTGTCTTATCTTAGACTGAAACCTCCACAACTGAGAAGAGAGTTTTATAGTAAATGCCGAAAGGAAGGGAGAGTAGAGTGAAAGTTTCATAATTTAATTTTGAAGCTTCAAATTCGATTCTATTTTTTTTTATCACATAATTCCAACAGACATTGACGTTTTTATGCAACTTATCTCTCCATTATTTGCCAAGCACAATCAACATTTGGTGAGAATAATTAGGATTTAATACGATAATTGAATAATTTATGGGCGTTTCGTGTTCCTCTTCCTGTGACATGACGCTCTTCCTACCACAATGGAAATCAATATTTTGGAGGGCAGGAAAAAAAATATAAAAAGATGAATATAAAGTGGATCAAAAAGATACGATACTTCAGCACCAAAAGTACTAATTGATTTATTTCGAGGGTGTTAAAGTAAAAATTTTCATTCAAACGCCTCATGATGTGTCAGGAAAATTTATTTCGCCTCTTTTTCCACTCAATACACTCGAGGAAAATTTATCTGAACGACATGGAAATGAAGTGGAACAATTTTTCTCTCTCCAGCAAACTCAATAATTCAATAAGACAGTGGCTGCCACTTTGGTGAAATACATCCCAGCATATGAATGAGACTTCTAATACTCTTATGAAAATTACCATCATTATTCGCTTAAATGCTCTCAATGGTCTCGGTTTTGTCTCCATTTTCCATCTTAGAACTCTTTCCATATCCCTCCCCACCTTCAGCCGCTGTTTTTCAGCGGAAATTGATCGTTTTTCACTTCTTTCATCATTCTCTATTTCCATTCTCACCCAACCATGTTTGCCATTCAATTCATTTGGCGGAATGAGACTATATGAAAAAGTCTTGTATACTCCTCTGGAGTGTAAACCAGGTCATTTGCAAAAGACAATCGCCTTGTAAATCACACCTCTGAACGTCACATGTCCACTATGTTTCTTTTTAATTCGTGTATACAAAAGACCCCCACGAACAGGAAAGCTGAAAGACACGGAGGAGGAATTGCAAGAGAGGTGCAAAAACATTTTGAAACAATAAGCGAGGGATTTTCGTCAATTGCGTGGACAATTTAATACCGTTTTTTTCTGCCATGTGAGGATTAACTAAAAAAAAAATAGTCTAAAACTTGTCATAGATCTGCAGTAAAGCTTTACCATCTAATCGCTTTTAGTGCGAAAAAACTTTCCACCTTGGCGATGAAAAATCGTGGGATTTTGTATGCAAAAAAAAAGAGTGTCAAGATTGTTTGGTATTTAAAGTTAAACTAAAATATCATAAATATTTAAGAGGAAACTCTGTGATTTCGTGAAGCATGCTACATAATGTGCCAAATACTCAGCACATTGTCACACAATATTTTATCAAGTCGATGAGGACAAAAAAAATCCACCCCTAAACCCTCACATTGAGAGGTGGGTTTTTGCCCTGTTTGTTGTGTGATGATTGTGTGAAAAAGTGAGGGAATTACACTACGGCCCTTCCAGACAAACTCCACAAAACCGAGACAATTGTCATGAGGGGATTAAGCAAGGAAGGACCCATCTTTGGAGAGAGATTCTTGCATGTCATCATAAGGCTTTTATCTCATCTCCACACAATCCAAACGCGTAACTTTGAAGTGATGAAACAAGATGATATCTTTGGGTGTTGAAAAGATATTGACATTTTCCCATTAAAGGAAATTCTATGTGTGAAAATATCAAAACTTGTGCCTGCTGTCTACACATATGAGCATTTTTTAAAAAAATTCTTTAAAAAAATTTTTAAAAAATAAAAATGGGTCGGTTTTTTTTACAAAATTGCTTACATACTAGGCAAATTTCTGTAAAAAATCCATTTTTTTACAAAAATTTTCACTAGTGTAGAGCTGATTCTTTTTAAAAACCTTTTTAGGGTTATTTTTTAAAGAATTTTTTTAAAAAATGCTCATAGTGTGTAGACAGCCTTATTGTAAAATCTTCAAGTTATTTTTTTGCGAAATATTCAATTAAAATTATTCATTGTAAGAATATCGGCTGAACTGAATTTTCTTCGTACTACAATATCTTTAGTGCTGATCTTGTAAAATTCATTAGTTCTAAAAAATTATCGGACACTTATAGGACTTCAATTGTATCTTAAGTACTTCATGCTATTTGCAAAAATCTAATTTGTAATATAACCAACAAAAAATGTAAATTTTTAGCAGAATCAAAATTAAAATCACATAAATATCATAAAAGAAAAACAGTTTTATCAAGATTTCGAGTACAAAAACAAATTGAAATAAATTTTCCTTGGATTATGAGGAAGGATGGGGCAGTTAGAATATAACAATGCTACGTTAATTTCTCTTGAGTATTGACTATCTGAAGATATACAGGATTTCACACAGCTCTTCGTTATCCGGCAATTCGTTATCCGGGTGACAGCTGCCAAACACTAGCGGTTGATGTATTCAAAATTATTTTTACTAAACATGAAGTTTCTCCAGTGTGTATTAAAGTATTATTATCATTGTATCGAAGTTTTTAATACATAATTGTGATAAAAAAATTAATCATAAGCACACCATGAAGAAAATTCTCTTGTTCGTTGTCAGATAGAACATAAATTCACACAGCACAAAATATAAAAACAGTTGATCATTCAAAAAACCTAAATGTCATTTTGTACCCAAGTCAGCCGGATAACGAAGAGCCGTGTGTATTCCTAATTAACTTTTTTTCGTCTTAAAAATTTTTATTTTTAAAAGTAATGCATGCGTTAACTATCCCATTCTCCCCTACAATTTTTTATAATTATAAAACCTATATATCAATCGTTATATTTCGTATTTTAACTAAATGCATTATTAATTATTCTCAAAAATATATCATTTTGATTTTATTTTGAATTTACAAAAAATGATTGAAGCGCTTTCTTACGTGATTAATTCACGCACTTAAATAATATACTTAATGAACTCCAAGATTCTTAATTTTAATAAAATCCCTTTTCGAAAAAATATTTTTAAATCGATTGATACAACTTTGGATTTATATCAAAAGTATTTCAAAATCAAATCAGACGTCAAATTTTTGAACGTAACCAGTCATAACTTGGTTACTGTCTATTTCGTTTGTCTATTACCTGGTTAATCGAGAAAGTCAAAACCAATTATCTCGTACAACACTCCATTTCGTATTAATCCGAAACACTTTCCCATCTTTTAAGCAAGTAGGGCAAAATTATTTTTTTTATAAAATATATTAATCAGTAAACAGTCAAAAACTTATTCAGTAACGTTCGTCAATTACCTCTCAGAATTGATTAAAAATGGGAACAAATATCAGTAAAGAATCGCAAAATTAAGGAAATATCATGTTCTTAGAGCATCAAATGTTTTAAATTTTGTGGTCCTTCAAATCATTTTGTGATAAAAATTGAAAATTTCTGCAGTGAGACCATAATGCCGCAACCCCATTAATGTTTTCTAACATTTCAGGAAGGTTATCACGGATCGATAGGTTAACAAAAATACTCCTTAATTAGTTAAAAATATGTATAAGTCCCAAAACACTGTGTGGTATTTTTGTATGTGCCAATTGTTATATTAGTGGTCCATTAAACTATTTCTCTTCATATGAATTTTTACTATTTATAGAAATTGACAAAAATTGATGTAGGGGAAAGTTTTCAGGCTTGGCATATACACTGGCTTCGAACAATTCATATTTTTTCCCATATTTCTTGAAAGAATCTGACCAATATTGGCAATATATTTTAATGGTTAGCATTAGGTCACGCATTTGCTGAATAAAATTAAGTAAGGGTCATTAAAGGAACATGAGAAAAATAGGAAATATTCGATGCCATAATATGTTCGAAGCCTGAAAGCCTTCCCCTATCGCAAACTTGTATCGTAGATGCGGGTGACTTTACCCTGCGTGGGTGACTTTGAACCCCTGTTCGTAAGCTTTTCTTTAATTCTAATGTTGAAGAATGTACTGGTAAAAATAAAAGGATCAAATTGGATCATAATCCTTTTCAAAAGGATGGATCATATTTGATCACTTGATAGGATCACTAGTATCTCTTGAAATTTTGTATGCACACTTATCACATTTATTTAATCGTAAACTAATTACTCATATCATATTTCTCTCATCTGAGCGAACACAAAAGATGATGTTTTCGTTGTTTTCATTCGTTCATTCCACGGTTACATAAGAGTCAAAACAGGGATACCTTCATAGGATCCCCGGTGATCCTTTCATGTTCACCAGTGTGGTGCTCACTGATTAGACATGGTAGATCGGATCGGTAAATAGCATCATTAAGTGCTAGAATTAAAGAAAAGCTTACGGAATAGGAAGGGTTCAAAGTCACCCACGAAGGACAAAGTCACCCACATCTACGGTACTACATAAAATTGGTTCAACATAGATCTAGATATGAACAAACGCAATTAACATTGCAATAGTTAATTTTTAATTAGTAGGGGTAATTGGAATACTACCAATCGCTGGGACCTTTTCCTTATTTTATTCAATTCGAATAATAATAATATCAGTTGTAAGGACGGTAAAGGATAGTAAATCGAATGAAATATTTAGAAAACCGAAAACTGAGAAGACTGACCTTTTTTTCTCGGTCATTCTCGATAATGTTGGAAAGGTTTTTTTTATTTTAAATTATTTATAGATCAGTTGAAGTCAGTAAAGTTCTTAAATTTTTCCAACTTCGAGAGTTTCACAAACTTCTCTACGTTGCTGCTTTTAAAGGGCTTTTCTATAAACTGAAAAAGTCGAAAAGTCGGAAAACCAGTCTTAGAGATGTTAAGCCTTCGAGAAACAAGGAGAAGTTCAAGTGAATTAGTAATGATAACATGAATTTGCACTTGTCACCTGTAGGGTTACACAGTGTTAATTACCAAGAACGTAATTAAACTTTTAAGCATTTAAGGTACTAAACAAATTAAAAATATATAACAGAAGATTGTTTCATCTAAAAGTGTATTGTACAAAATCTTATTATCACCTTGTCTTCCTTGAACATTCCTTTTAAAATTGTCACTTAAGGTATACTGATTGTTAAGACAAGCATATTTTTAGCTTGATTGTAATCACAGTAATGAACCAGAAGTTCCGTATTATTTCACTATTCGAACACTATAGTCGGAATCTACTTATCAATTGAGTTCTGCGAAAAGCGAGGACTTATGAGACTGGGAGGAAATGTGAATGATTGGGAAGACAGAACTGAAATTGAGAGCTTTCTTGGAGATTTCATCCGTAGCACAATTAATTTGTCCTTTTGCACATTCTCTTGGAATTCTTTTATGTTTATTCTTTGTGTGTGTCTCTATATGTCAATAAAATGTTAAGTTTATCTGACACATTGAATTGGCCTGAGGTTCAATAATTCACAAGATTTGTTTACATCTCAAGATTGGTCCTATTTGTCTTTAACTTCAAGCTGCAAATTGAAACATTTTTCTCGATATTTAGATAAAATCATATGCATGATAAATGTGTGTATATGGCAAACATCCATAAAGCGTAAAGGAGAGGCAAGGAAAAAGCACGAATACTACATATAAACATTTCTATATTTTTTTTTAACTTTTTTTGTGTCTTGTGAATTCTTGCCATTCCGAAAATATTCATTATATACACAAAAAAGTTGTATCTCACAATTTATAATGTTTCATTAGTGTTTGCCAGAATCAAGCCTCTGCTCTTCCTGATTTTTTATAGCACCTCGAGATTGCAATTTCAACACTATCTCTGAATGTCTTTTTCAAGAGGATGGGTAGTTGGGGGTGGATGGGTCATAAAATTCGTGTGATTTTCACACAACGTAGAGCAGAGTTACATAATAATAATAAAGGAAAGAATACGAGATATAACGATTTGTATGACATTCCTCGTTGTCGTGTGAAGGGTGACTTTTTCCCTAGCGGGAGGTGAATTTCAATAAAAGAAGTACCATCATTCCGCATGAGAAATATCTTCAAGTGAGCACACAGGTCCTTCGTCTTCACGTGTATCCTCTCCCCAAGCACACACAAAACCAAGGTGAAAATTTACTCAAAACATACTCGCACTTCAAATGGTGAAATGTCTCCTCTTTCTCCTAAGTATATATTCTCTCCCAAAAACCGTCTGGTTCACTTTCACTCAAGTGCACATGATTTACAATCCTCAACCAACTATATGACACTCAAATAACACAAAATACCTATATACTGTATACTATGGAAAATACGTAAAATTATCACCCGGACTAGTTTATTTCGTTAAGCACTATTGCTTATGCACAAACAACAATTCTGCGCGGCGATCGCACAACGACTGAAAGCTTTTGTTGTGTTTTGCTTCATCCAAAGTCTCGTCTTTTCCAACACTGGAAATTCTCTCTGTAGCATACTCTCTCTCATCAGAAACATAGGAGAAAGAGAGTTAGATAGGAGAGTATATAAATTTGATGGAAATTTCAGTTGCAATTGAATTTTCCCATTACAAAAAATAAGCAATATAGGTCTTGTATTTGGCGAAATGAAGCTTCAACATATTGCTCTCTTGTTGTCCCCCCACCCCGTAAAAAAAACATACCCTAATTCAATAAAAAACCCTCAAATTACCCTCCCCTTGAATATAAATTATCATAATTTTTTTCACAATCGTCACGTTGATTTTTCCCGCTCTTGAAGTCACAATGAGAGCAAGAGACAGTGAGAGAAAGAAGGAGAGTCAAATTTTCCACATGTTGGACAATTTTCCTACATACATATATAGTGAGATTCTCGTACACCCAAAAAGAGCCCAAAATCCTTATTCTATCTCTCTCTCATGGGTATGTCCTGGCACACCAAGTCTCACTCAATTAATTCAAATGTTATTCCTACCCAACTGATTACAGGAAAATGTTTTCATGAGGCAAAATCACACACCAGAGCTCAACATTTCCAGCATTTACTCTTCTTGTATGTGATTTTGTCGCAATCGTGGGTGTTTTATATACACTTTTCCTCAACTACCCATTTCCTACCATCAATTTTTATCGAACGATACGTCAAATGGTTGATATAAATAATCAATTCTGTACATTGAACGTATGGAGGACAAGAAAAAGTCATATTGTTAAGTATATGACAAATTAATGGCATTCTTAATGCCAACCTAATAACAAACTATTAACAAACTCGTATTCATCTTCTCCAATATCAATAAAAGTCAGAATTATGGGTGAAATTAATATGACCAATACGGTCGTATTAATCCAATGTACCCCATACAGTGAAACATGAGAAAATTGAAAAATAAAAGAAGAAAATGTTTTAAATGCAAAAGTCGTCAGATTCCTTTTTAGAGAGGAAATTGGGCTATAAAAAAATCTTGTTGACCCTCTGAAAATATATCACACCACTCTTATTTTCGTCTGTAAATGGAACCACAAATTCACGATGAAATTCCCATTAACAGTATTATTCCTATGAGAGTTGAAATACAAACATGTGAGTTTATACTAGATTACTAGACCAAGATAGATGCACCGAGATAGTTTATCACTTGTTTGTCAGTAGTTTCATATTAGAATATGAAATTTTCTGTCAATAGACGAGTAAAATGAGTAAAATAATCTTGTTAAAAAAGTTTGTCTAAAAGATTTTCATTCATATAAAATATGCAAATACGGTTTTGTCAAACTGGGGATCAACATTCCTTTTACAGACTTTTTACAAGATGTAAGTTGCATTAAAAACTTTTTCTTTCAAAGTATTTACATAAATTCATCATTAATTTTCGCAGAGATTTAGCAATTTCTTAAAGGAATACAGACGGGAATTTGGAGTTTGGTCAGTGAAAAAATGCATTTCGATTTTTCAGTCAGTAAGAAAGTAAAGACTTAAGCTAGTAAGTAAGTAAAGTTATTTAAGTAAATAAAGACTTAGGCTGATCCTCGAAAATATTTAGCCTGTAAAATTTAACAGTAAACATTAATCCTTTGTGCGAGCTTCAGACCTAAAGATTAGCCATATGTCTAAACTTATCTAATTCCCTATCAATCAAATTTTTTGTTAAAAATTTGACTTATTTATTGGATATTAAGAGAAAATAATTAATTAGATTTTAAAAACCAATAAAATTGATTGCTATAATATATTTTGAGACCTTTGGGAACTGGGCTAAACCTCTAGTCTGACGACCACTTTATTGTCATACACTGAATGCTTATAAGGTATCGAGATCGCTTACATAACTTTTCTTTATCTAATCCTATATTTTCAAATTTTACAAACTTAATATTCGAGATCTTCTGAATTTATGTTTTGCCTAGAATATTCCTTAGTTTTGATGAATTTACATTTACTAAACGTTTTTACGAAAATACTGTCTTATCGGAGTGACCAATGCGTAGGGGCAGCTTGTGCAGCTTCGTACGGAAAGTGATGTTCAAGATTTAAGATTTTTTTACTAAATGCGATACAAACCGAATAAACCATGCCACTATGTCAAAAAAAAATTCTTATTAGGTTTATTGTTTTACATCACAAAATTCCTGGCTTAAAATTTAGTGACGAATTTTACGTAATTGTCCTGGTTTGCTCAGCTACGTACAAAATTTTCCCCACCTATGTGCGCCTCATTTTCACCAGAAACATCATACCGGACACAAAAATTTCCACATCACTGTTTAGATGGGACTTTCATTGCTTAAACGGTTTATGCGTTTTGACATGACTTATGTGCAATTTTTCTAAGAGATGTTTTTCTGACACTTATAAAACTATTTTTGCACTACATTCTGACAGCCAGTTAGCTGTGATTCTTTCATAATCAAGTCTATTGTAATACTAGTATTTCCTCTAACACCTCCAGGTCTTACGGAACATGTTTTGAACAGCACTGATTTTGAAAATTACCAGTGACCAGCTTAAAGTGAAATGTGGAAAATTTGATGAGATATGTTCAAAATACAACGAATAGACAACATTAAGAAAAAAACGGGGGTGCGATTAACTTTTTTCTCTCATAACTTTAACATTTTTTAGGTGTAAAAATATATCAACATTTTTTAAAGTTAATTTTACGCCTTTTAATGGTAAAATTAACATGAAAAAGGGTAACATTAACCCCTAATACACCTAAAAAGCATTACATTTACACCGATTTCGGATCAATAATGCAGGGTAAAATTAACATTTCCAAAATGTTATTTTAACTTTTTCGGATTTCTCTCAGTAAATGAAAGATTCACCTTACCCAAATTAAAGCTTAATGTTTGATTTGATATAAGCAAAACAAAAACATCTAATGAAATCTCATTTCGCTGTGAAAGTTCATGTTTTTCTTCGAAATTTTCGTGAAAAAAATATTTAATATCCCAATTTTCTTGTAAACTGATTCAATGGAATCTCTGGATAAGTCAAATATTCCAGAGCGACGTGCATAGTGTAACTCAAAACAGTGATGAGGGAAGTTCTCAAAGTCATTGTTCAATAATTTTGATAGATATTTTTGCAAAGCTGCAAAGTTCAATTGTCCAGAACTACCAAGGTGGTTATCTTCGTGAATTTTCCTTCACTCACAAAAACGTCCTCTTTCGAGTAAAAGACATTCACTGTAAATTAACCCTGATAAACCCTCATAACTTGTAACAACAGTTGTTTTTTTTTCGAAAATACTTGCAATATGAAAAAATAGATAAAATATTACAGATAAAAATTTTATTTTTAGGCCCATTTTTTATTTTTGGTTTTTGAACCTAGAAAAAGGACTGATCCCAAGTTTGTTAAGAGATGTGAGGTACTGGGCTAGCTATAAGAATATATGGCCATGGATGAGATGCATTTAGTAACTTAGAAAAAAATTAACTTTTACTTGGCTGCAACATTACGAGGCTGCAAAACCTACCCCTACTTATTTTCTTTGATTTTTCATCAAAACGCAGAGACTGTCAACAATTTGTTGATTCTCTAAAAAATTAAAAGATTTTCTTTTTCTCTTTATATTTAAAAATTTAATAAATACCTAAAATTTTGGATTGGCAACTGAACTATAATCTCTAAATTTTTCATTTCTTGCAACTCTGCGTTTATGCACCAAAAGTCGCTATTGAATAAACATTAAATGTTGTGTTTTGGAATGACGCTGAATATGTTGTAAACCGAGTGGTAAATTGGAAAAGTGCTGATAATATCATATGATGGAAAAAGGACACAATGGCTTCAAAAAAAATCCCTATTCCAAGGAGTAACTCAACATTTTAGAGTTTTCCGAATCACTTACTCGCGATCCTTGAGACATTTCTGCCATATTATAATATATACACTCATATCACCATAAAAGTTCCTAGTTCCAAGAAGGGCAAACATCTTGGCATTTGGCAACGTGTTAATTTTAAAGTCAGCGAAATTTATCCTCAATTTATTCCACTTGATTAACCAAAGTCTCAATAACAATTCCCTCGTTATTTTGGCGAGTTTCTGTGGACAATTACACAATGTGGTTATTGGAGAAGTATTTTATCCGCATGATTCCTTCTTCGAAAGTAATATGCTCTCGAAGAATTAAAGGTGGAGGAAGCGAAGAAAAACTCAATTTGAGACATACAATAATAAAAGAAGATGAGTCTTATCGGGTTTCCAATTCATCTCACTTCTTTACTCCCCTCACATATTTTTTTGTGGGACACATATCATCAACTAAACACAACATAGGGAATGACGAGCTTGGAATCGAGTTGCTCGTGGAGGCGGAAAAATTATTTATTATGTGGAAGAAGTAAAGGAAAGAGAGAACAGCGAGATGAACCGCATAAAAAAAGATTTTCGGAGATTCTCTTGTCGAGTCAGTGACAAATTCTGAGGCTTCGCCCACGCAATTTTCGGGATAGAACTCATAGACATTCTAAGAGTTCATTACCGTGAACGATGCTGGGGCTATCTCATCCAGTGTTAGAAAAACGAAGACTTGCCCGAATATCATTGAAATTCCAACACTTTGGAAAATTTCCAGCACGACACAAAATATGAGTTAAAATGTTTTGGAGTTTGTGGTCAGAATGAAGAAGAAGGGATTTGGGTGCATCATTCATCACACCGAAAAGCATCTCTAGCAGATATACTTGCTTTTTTGGGTGGGAGGATGGTAGGCAATTTGTCACCATCAGCAAACATTTCGCCAAACAAGACTCAATATTTCCTCAGCACTTTGGCTGATAAACCACAAAGTATTGGACTAATTTCGAAAGAAGGATCATTCAATGGAAGTTCCTTTTAAACATCATGGTGCTATTGAAACACTTTGTACCAATTTCCCATTCTTCCCTTCCCACATTGCTGCAAGTCTCTGGACTTTACAAGAGATGTCTTTGTCTACAACTTCCTTCCATTGCCTGGCTGACGACAAATACTCAAGTTGAGGCACTTGAGTGACAAGAAACAGAGTCCATTTAAATTGTTGCAGTCTCTTGAAATTTCATCCCCTTTCAGACAAATCCTCCTGTTAGTGCCAGTCATTATAAATATTTCATCCAACACTCTGAACATGACTTAAAAGTCATTTAATTTTCTCTGCTATACATTCATGGAGAATACGTTTTAACAATTTTCAAACAATATACAAATTATCAAATTTATTAATAATGTTCTATATTTTGCAAAGTATGCCAGAAAAACTCTAAATCAAATCTAATCACAATTATAAATTCATTTATAATGAAAAACCACAAGAACAACACTAAAACGCATCAAAATTGCAACTACAGTAGAGTCTCGCTATAGGCCATATTTGGTTCCAGATTTGACACTTGGGTCGCACTATAGTCCATGTCATTTTTTAAAATTATCAACGACTTTTACTATTGATATTGCTCGACGGGGCTTCCACTTTCTTTCCGATCGTGGTACTTGTCCTCGCTCTCTTCATTATGGATCACAATTATCACAACTATTCAATTAAGTTTGCCCAAAATATTAAAATATTTATGACAACATTGCATGTCGCGTACTAAAAAACATAACCTAACTTAAAATCAGTGTTTTGAAATCAACGGTCGATAAATTGTGGACTATAGAGCGATGACCTATAGCGGGGTTCTACTGTAAATATTAGAGTTCAAAAAGTCCAGAAATAAAACACTTATCTAGAATATTTTGCACTAAGGGAAATCAGGGCAGAATCAACTAGGGGTAAAATGAGACAGTGTGGGATGTTACATTCTGCCACGGAAAAAATATAGAACAGACCATTATTTATTTAAAGTAAACACCTACCTATTTTCTGAACTGGAGGAATGGTAAAAATGATAGCAAAGTGTTTTATCTTGCTTTTTTTCTTATTTGACCACTGAGTACAAAGCCACCACTGAGTTTTATCTTGCCTCTGTCTTGTGTTTCGCTCGAAAACTGACCGAATCACAGTTGGCACGCATGGAAAATTGACTGTAATACGATTCAGAAAGCAATTAATACGAACAGTAATATCTTACTTATCGTATTACTCCACTAGAGTGTACTCTTTCTAACACATGTGATATTCCATTTGAAATTTTGCATACTATATACCCCTCTCTCCGGCTTTTCTTAATATTAATATTAATCTTATATTAGATGAGATCATATATTCTGTCACTAGAAGAGGTTGAAAGTTTGGAGTGATATATCTCAGATCCTGATGTACATAATTGGATGAGTGAACTATTGTTGGAAAGCTTGGTTCATTAGCTTTTAGAATCTGGTATACTTAATCTGCTATGGATAAACCATGGTCATCCAGAACCATTTATGTCGAAGAAGACACTTTTTGCAGCGTAATTTTTGACCATCTACTGCTGGGACCAGGAGTGACCCACAATTCTCGCACAAGGACTGTTTGTTAGAGGAACTCAAAGGGTATAATTTGTAGAAGAAACTTTTTTTTTGGACATCTTACTTTTTTTTATTCATCGACTTTTGCAAGAATTTTGAAGTGTTAAACGCAAGGAAAAAATGACAGAAATCCTAAAAGAGTGGTTTCTGGAGGGGAAGGATAGACATGGGGATGAAATTGATGTGATATTTGGATTCCTTGGATCAACTTATGGGGGAGTACTTAGAACATTCCAAGTCGATATCTTCATTAGTTTGTCCAGAAAATGAGATAGAAGGATTTCTGTCATTTTTTTCTATGCGTGTAAAATGTTAAAATTCTTGCAAAAGTCGATGAATAAAAAAAGTAAGATGTCCAAAAAAAAAGTTTCTTCCACAAATTGTACCTTTTGAGTTCCTCTAACGAACAGTCCATGTGCGAGAAAAGTGGGTCACTCCTGGTCCCAGCAGTAGATGGCCAAAAAAGACGTTGCAAGAAGTATCTTCTTCGACATAAATGGTTCTGGATGACCATGGTTTATCCATAGCAGATTAAGTATACCAGATTCTAAAAGCTTATGAACCAAGCTTTTCAACAATAGTTCACTCATCCAATTATGTTCATCAGGAGCTGAGATATACCACTCCAAACTTTCAACCTGTTCTAGTGACAGAATATATGATCTCATCCAATATGTGACACCACGGTGAGAATGAATTGTTCGGCACGCATAAAAATGGTAATCGTTGGGCATGTCAAAGGAATAAAAGATTAGGATTGGTGAGATACGACAGTCGACTGGGTTGACACTTGAGGCTTATTCGACACATGTCAACCCAGTCGACGAACTTGCACCGCGCTCTACAAAACATTTTTCATAAATTGTATGCAAAGAAGAGTTTCATTTGAGGGCTGATTGTGCCCCGGTTTCCCCTACTAAACCCTAGTCATTTCCGATTGTAAAAATCACACCTAAGGCAGAGTCGTAAAGTGTCCCAACTTTGCGAAATACTCGAACACGCGGAACACGCGATTAAATTCTATACCCCATAAGTAGTTTTGGATTATTGAACTAAGTTCTCTAAGTTTTTAGGTTACTGCTTCACAAATGGTTTCAACCGATTTATAAATCACTCAAAAGATCGCCCAAATAGGTAACACAACTGCATTTTTGATAAAAATTGGTTATCGGTACGTAACCAGTTCGTAATTGCCTGGAACCAATTCAGACTTGCCAGAAATTCCAAGACCTTTCCAACGAGCTGAAACACGATTCGATTCTGTTGATAATATGCTTTCTACAGCCCTTATACAATGTGACCATTGAAAAATCATCTTAGTACCCCGTTCTCTTCATTCTTCCGGTGTTCGTCAGAATGTACTTTCGTTTTTCAAAATAAAAACATTCTGACGAATACCGATAAAATTCAAGAGATCAGAATATCCGTCAGGTCTCAGAAAAGGAAGGCATCTTAATACCATTCAACAGTATTTTCGTAATGATTTTAGAAATCAAAAAACAAAGGATTATTGCTCTCTTGGTAGAATTCGAACAGTAAAATCTTTAAATCAATATCCCTCTTAACTTCTAGTTACACATTTATAATTCAATCAATTTGCTTGCCTAATTCCAGTCAACACAGAAGGAAATTGTCCATAGTAATTACACTAAACACTTCGGGCTGACATTTAATTTCAGAATAATGGCATTTTAAACGTTTTCCACTCCACATCAGTAAAATTCATACACATGGATGTCAAAAATACGATAGTGACACAAGTCAAATTCTTTATAGTTAAAGATCGAATAGAGAAGGGTGGAGCATTATCAGTTAGCTGAAGTTTTATTCAGAATCATTTGCCAAAAGTTTCTTAACAATACTCAAGCTCATTATGTCCAGCTTTCAATTTGAAGTTATTAGAAAAAAAAATTAATATCTCAATTTTTATATTTTCGAAAATCTTGTCTGAAATTTCCCCACACTTCCTTACTACAGATTATTGCATTTTAAGATTTCAAAGGAAATAATATACTATACGTCTCCTTGAACCCTATTGTCATATGATCTCCCTCACAAGCATGAGACCTCAATCGATGATCGAGCTCATTGGCCATGCGTGAGAAAAGGACTTGCCGATCTTTTCGCCTCAGTGACGCCTTTCTTCTTCTTTTTATTTATTTATTTTTTGAAAACTTCGTAAAAATTCCCAGAGATTGACAAAAGATCTAGACCCAAAAATGAAAACAAGAGAGGATGGGACAAAGAAGTCGACTGTTTGGTGGTTTTTATCCTTGTGAAAGAATAATTTTTTCACTTGTGGGATTTTTATTGAAGTCGAGCGCCTTACTTGAAGCCCTATACACTGGCATTTTTTTCGTCGATTCACTCCAAAGAGACATTCAACATCTCATGCGTCTTTCCATTTGATTACCACATGTTTATTATTCAGAATAATTTCTGTGATTTATGTTTATTGTTTGCCATTTGAGTGAGGGAATAAAAGGAGGTTAAAAGGTGTGGATACTCTCGCAGGGAGAATAAATCAAAGAGCTTTTTTTTATTCACAGGAGAATTAAACAATCTTGAAATACCATGCAAAATCGAAATAGCGAAATTCTTTTAAAAAAAATAGTGTCATCTGTCGAAAAAAATATTTTTGCAAAATTGAATCGCTTGTGATTTTATTAGGAAGATAGATATAGATGATTCAGAGAATCTCTGAGCATTATAGAGAGAAATGTGAGAAAAATCTTGATTTGTTCGAGACATAAAAAAAAGTTGCTATATTTTGTTTTTCATCCAAACCTTATTGTGTCTAGGCACTGACTTGGTACCAGTGGAGTGTGAATATGGTAAAAAAGAGGGAATTCTTGACTGTTGTATCGAACAGCCAACACACATGGGACACTCCTTGAATAATAAATTGAATCTCCATGAATTGCTCTGTTTATAAATGCAGCAACGCACCAAATACTCCTCCGCCCCAATTTCCCTGTCAGCAAGAGAAAGAGGAGCGTTTTGTGGAGATGAATTCTCCACAAGATGATTTTGATCGTGATCTTGAGAGATAAATTCACTGGGGACTGATATTTCAGTGGAACACTCCACGCATGTGAAATCCTCGCGCCAAAAACTCGTTCATTGATTTTGTATTAATGGGAATATCATAAACCAGATTTTTGGACTATTCTCAATGCTATCCATTGGAACACATTAAAATGCAAATTTGCTTTTATAGAAGTATTTATATATGAGGCTTCTACTCTATGATATTTCGGGCAGAGTTTCTGACTTCACATTAATTTTGCTTCATTGAATTGTCATTAATACCATCGTTAGAGCTCCTGTTAAATGCTTGATGTTCATGTTCGACTCTTCTTGGATTTCCTGTGGTGCTAATGGGGCAATCAATGATATATTTCACTGCCTTGACAGACACTTGAGAGACATTTTAACGATCTTGACAATTTGATCTCAGTCTGCCATTGTTCTTAAGACAGTTAAACATCCCAATAATAAACATGTTTATAGTTGTTCAAATTATACGGCTGTAAATTCTAAAGATTTATACATCATTTACAATTACTTGACAATAATTTTGAAATATGTATAATATTGTAAAATCCATTACAAATTGAATATTGAGACGCTAAAACAAATTGTTAAAAGGTTGCAAAAACAATGATCTGCGCATGGTACTCTATTATGGTTTTTATCTTATTCTTCATACCAGTAATTAGAGAATAAAGTAATAAAATTTACTTGTAAATTACAGGAAAAACTATTATGGTGCTTTTTCATTGAAAAAAAAAAATGAAATGGAGAAAATTTACATTTCTTGTACCAAATGCACTTAATACAGTTGCTGATCCAAACGACGATATATGAAAATAATACATAAAGAGAAAGAAATCAAACACGCAACATTATTTTTTATCATGAAAAATTTTATCATTAAAATAACCATATTAAGCATTTTATTATAAAACATTCACAATTTCATAAAACCAGCTGAAAACATTTTAAAATAGCATAGAAATAATAAAATAGAAAATAATTCAAAACAGATTCATAACTAACTTATTAATAAATAATTGGAAGGGCTCCTAATATGTTAGGATATTCAAAACTTTTCCAATAAAGCTAATTTTGTTTTACAAAGGAGCTCTTATATGAACTTTTAAGGTTTTTGACCTATTAAACTCGAAAAATAGGAATATTATCATTAAATAGAGGCCATTGACTGTATATAATCAAAAAGTATCCCTGGAGCACTAACCATAAAATTTATACGAAAATAAAGAAAATCATAAGAATTGTTTTGGGGATTACGATGTAAATCAAATCATATCAATCATATTATTGTATCAAATCATATCATGCTTGTATCCGACTTTTTTGTGTTTTTCAAATTCGTTTTATTTACTCAATGTAATTATTTAATCTCAATTTATTAAACCGATTGAATGAGATCGCTCAAAATAGCTTAAAAGTAATACAATTGATTTTCTAATAAAAATTACTTATCGGTTATGAATCGGTTTATTATCTTTTCATAATCGATTGTAGCCGGTTCAAGAATGTCAAAAATTCCAAGACCGTGCCAACAAGTTCAAATACGATCCCATTCGGTTGATAAATGCGCTCTCTATAGCCTCTTTAACATATAACCTTGAAAACCCGGAATTAGGAATGATTTAACAGTATTTTCATCTAAGGAGGATATGTCACGACACGACACGTTTTCGAGCAAACCCAAAATACATAGTTTTGGAGGGGAATGATTCAGAGGTTACGTGGGTCGAAAAGACTGGAAAACATCATATTTTCCCAAATTTCTTTTTTTTCTCAACATAAAAAATTTTTATTTTAAGTTCTTAAGCATATAAAAGTACAACATTTAAACTATATTTTTTTAATCTTGAAACTGCTGAGACCTAATTTTAGAAACGATTTTTTGAAAAAAAAAAAGATACTTTTCAGTAACAAACATAGTTAAAATGTTGCACAATTATATTTTTAAGAGCTCGAATAATTTTTTTTTTATTTTGAAAAAAGATGTCAAGGAAATATGCTGTGTTTTTAAGTCTGCGTGACCCACGTATGTCCTTAATGCTTAATGGTCCCAGGGTCGACTTATGGGAGGGTCCCCCGAAAGTCCCAAGTCTTTACCTTTAACCGTTTGGCTTCTAGAGCTGGCGACAGCTGGACGGACAGACACAAACGGATAGATGGACAGACGGACACAGGGACAGATGGACAAACAGCGTGATATCATTTCAATCAATTAAAAAAAAAGTGATTAGCATTCACTTTTTTTTAATTTATCTTAATGCGTTCTATGAACGATAGGGACAAAAATAGCCCAAAAATTTAAGTAATTTTTCTCACAATACCAATGAATAATATTTTTCGCTTTAATGAAAAATATTACGTATGAGTATTGTAGTATTTATTGCAAAAAGAGTTTTGCTCAAAAAAAAATTGGAAGTATAAAAAATAAATAAAATCAATTATGAATTTGAGAGTTTAGAAATTCGTCATTTTTAGCTTAAATATTTACTACATAGCAAATAGCTAGAGACTTGCAAAAAATATTCTAGATTGCTGCAACCTTCTACTTTACAATTATGTACAGACTAATAACTTTAGGTAGTCAGGAAAAATTATTTTCTTTATGGAACACCGGTGTTCCAATCGTCCTTAAAGGGTTAAAATTAATAAAATTCACTATATGAATATCCTACCACTACAATCTTAATTACTTGAAAATCAACATAACTTATCTTGTATCTCAACAAAGCTAGTAAAGAGCCCTTTATTCTATTCCTAAAGACTTGATTACTATAAATCGATGTATTTGCATAGTTGAATAGATACTCCTTTTCCATGTAATTTTCCTCAGACTTTTGAGGATATTATATTGAGGTGATGTGGAGGGATGGAAAGACGTAAGAGGTACTGAAAATTATTTTGTCAATCTCAGATGTTGATTGATGCCATTGGAAATCAGTATTTGGCACAAAATTCAATTGAAAGTTGAAATAGTGGTGTTTTCGTGAAAATCTCTAACTCAACGTATTTCACTGCATTTTCGTACATTGTAATTTTATCAGGTATGTGTGTAAATCGTGCTGCGATTTGATACCACTGCAGCATAGCTAGATGGAGGAGGTGGCTTTATCGAATTGGACAATGTTGGGGTCGCAATGGGGTGTTGAAATACGGTGAAAACTCGTGGGAAAAATGACACAAAGGGGATAATGTTATTTGGGATTCTTTCAATTCTATGAACCCGAATATACCATTTTCTCTGCATTCGCATTTGTTGTAGATTTTTTTTCTTTTTTCACACTTTATCGACATTTTTTTCCCCTGATAAAATCATGGAAATTAAGCACGAAAAAGGATACAAGGGTTATTGTAAAAGTTTTCTATATAGGATTCAAATTAAATTTTGATTACACTACCATGATGAGATTTATCATCAGCAAAAATTGATTTTCCATACAAGCCGCAGATATATTGAAATTAATTAATAAGGATATTGGGCTTTTTGGAAAACTTTGAGAGTGATTAACATGAAGTGGAAAATGTCAATATCCAATTACTGGACCCATACTAGCCCCATCTACGCTTACAGTTGAATTGGCATTGCCTAATATACAGATTGATTAAGTGGCTGTTATAGTCGGTAAGCATAAAGTATACCTCTTTCGATTGGTTATATCAATATATATATATATATATGGGATTTACTGTGCTTGGTTAATGTGTTGCATGCAACAAGAACTATTCAATTTCAGCTTTTCATTTGCTAGGTCCAAATAGGTTATTGCATACTTATCGATTTTAAGCCAAATCATACATTCGCCCCCAGATGGTCCCCCTTACTTTCAGAGTCAATAATTGGAGACCAAGCCCCAACGAAGGGGCGCTTCAGTGAAGTTCCCTCCATCCACCATCAAGTGGTTGCCTCTCTGCTCTGTCCGAATAAGGGTCACATGGAGTTGGTCATCCACCTTTCACCATCATTGTTTGTCACACGAAAGCTTCAGTGTTGAACCACAATTCACGCCAATTATGTCGATTCTGTGGCACTTTGTGTCAAATGTGATGGTACCACAAGTATAATTCCATTTTGTGGGGAAAATTCTCCAAGTTCAGCAAAAAAGAGTCTCTCGTCTACATGAGAAAATTTTCTCTTTTTCCCACATGCTAACTAAAGAAAAGTTGCAGATATAATTTAAATTCAAATTTTGAAAAAAAAAACTCAAATAACTTGATCTCGTCAAAATTCAACGAAAAGATTTCTCTTTAACATCAATGAAAAAAAATAAAACAAATAATAATAAAAAGAACAAACTCACTATAGTACACTAACATGCAGCAATTTATTCTCTCGCAATTATTCAACAATTGCGACTCTTTGTCTACAACTAATTCTCTCAAAATTGTTTTAAATTCCTTCATTTACTTTAATCGCCCTGTGATTGTTGTACAGAGTAATTTGAATCTGAATATATTGAACCTGGGCCTTTTATGCAATTCAGCAAATACGTATTAACTGTCCATAGAGTGTTGAACTTTTCTCACCAATTTCACATGAATTGTGAATTGGAAAAATTATGCCAATGTTGAATTCTTGGAAATTATGGTGACACAATAAAATTCCACTTTTGCAAATTACGCACATTGTAAAGTTTTAAACAATTGACCTGTAGGGATTTTGGAATTGGAGTCATATTTGCAAACTTTGACAATATTATACAATAAAAATAAAACAGAAATAATTCGTAACCTCAATGTTGTTTCTTTAGCAATTTAATTAAAAACCATAATCATAATGTATATCCACAAGTGAACGAGGAAAATAAAAGATTGAAAAAGTAAATCTATTGATGAATCTGGGATTTATTTTTCAAAGATTCTTCAAAGAATAGAATCGTCGACTTGAAAATAGTTCTTTAAATCATAAAATTATGCCAAAGTATAACTTCTTAAGGAATATATGGGAGAAGATACCATTGCTTACATATGGGGGAAGTGCTCATAATTTTGGACAGCTTTAAATTTTGGACACTTTGAGGGTAAAATTGGAGGATGCCTAGAGAAATAAAGGAGTATCATCTCTATGAACGAGATATAGTGAGAAAAGCCTTAAAAGGATCCCGGAAAGGCCAGGGAATGCGTGAATCCGAGCGTACTTGGAGTATTGAAGACAACTCACTTTAAATGAATGATATGGAAAGTTTCCTGGGTCCTTGTGATATCCTATGATTCCTTCTCATAAACAAGAAGAAAGCTGGTACGATAGTTTTTTTGAAATGGAGAATAATGGGCCTCCTGGCTGTCCAAAATTACGACCAATGTGTAAAAAATTACAGTGAAACTCGTACAGATGAGTTTTTTCAAACGTATTGAGACTAATTTTAACATAAACAAAGACGACAAACAGCTTTCCAAGTTTCCAAACAACCTTTTTGTAAAGAGGGTAACAAAAAACTTCAAATAGCATTGAAAATATCGAACTTCAAACTTTGAACATTGATGCTTATAAGCACCCTGTCCAAAACTATGTGCACTTCCCCTAAGTAAAAATAATACAAACTGCGTTATGAATACTTAGCATGATTATTTCACTCAAAGTAGGTATCTATTATTTATAAAAGGGACAGATAATCCTAACCGGCTTATGTAGGTGAGATTCTTAACGTGAGCTAACTCGAAGTGCATGCAAATTCGATTTAGAGCTGAAGTTGGGAGACGCCATTCAGTTATCTTGAATCAAATTCGTGAAATTATACAAGTTTTGTATTTGAACCAAAATGTCAAGGATTTGGATGAACTGACAGAAAAGTGTTATATGGGTGAATAGACCAGAATGTTCTCTATAATTTTGCCGTAGAACTTGAACTCATCGATTACTCAGAAGCCAAGATAAGCGAGGTTTTTGTTTCTTAACTCGTTTTTTCATCCAGAGTGCCCCAAGTGTTCATTTGCTGAACTTCAACTAAATCAAAGAATTGTTGTATTTTGTGGGACTTTCCATTTAAACCCCTATTTTAAGTGTCTTGGTGGAGTAGAGGCAGTCAAATTGGCATCTGAGTGATTTCAAAGCGTTATTATTGGAAAAGTCAATTTTTTCACACTTAAACGGCAAAATCGGAGTGATAGCGTAGTCTGAGTGGAAAATGATGTATGGACGAAATGTAGAGACAAATGTGCTCTACAATTTTGTTGAAGTAATCATCAAAATCGGTTCAGCGACAGTCGAGATAATTGAGGTTATGTGATATTGAAATTGGTTCTTCGACTGTGGCGCCCCTGGTGTTGATCCCACGAAGTTCAAATATTCTAGAAAGTTGTAGCATTTGGTGAGATCTTTCGTTTAAGCCCTCATTCATCAAAATCGGTCACATAGAACCGGAGATATGATTTTTTGAATTTCGTGAACTTTGACCCCTCATATCTCCGGTTCTATTGAAACCACAGCGCACATACGCACCATTTTGGAAACGTCCTAGACTGGACTACAACATACTAAAATTTCATTAACTTGCACAATGCCGTTTTTGAGAAAAGTGACTTTGAATTTCGATGAATTTTGACGCTATCACAGCGCCACCTGTGGTGACTTTTTGAACTTCCATCTGAAAGTGCTCATCGAGACGAAACCAAAAAGGTAAAATTTAGGTCGCTATGTTAATTAGAACCGGAGATAGAGGCCGGTCAATGTTCGAACTTTGACCCCTTATAGCTCGGGTCAGGGGTTATGGATCGACTTAAGGTTTTTTTTGTTTGATAGGTATAATCAACGGCTACAACATACTAAAATTTCAGCCCGATGCACAATGGAATTTTTGAGTTATTTAACTTATAAGATTTAAAAAATTTTCTTTTAAAAAAAAGCGCCCCTAGCGGTGGTTTTATGAACTTGCGATGTTAGAAGGAGAAGTGGCATTTCACGAGAGCTTTCCAAAAAGCCCTCACTTTTTAAATTCTGACAATTAGAACCGGAGTTATGGCCATTTTAAGAAATTTTTTTTGGACCCTTATAGCTCGGGTCAGGGGGGTCGGGGGACCTTAAGTTTGGTATTGATGGAAAGCTCTAAGGCCCAGCTATAACATACTAAAATTTGAGTCCGCTGAATGCCATAGGGGCGGAGCTATTGAGAAAACAAAAAAAGGGGGGTCTTCAAAATGGCGGAAGGAGGGGTGGGGGGTGGGAGGTCTATGCACCAAGTTGCAATTTTCACCCGATATATAACCTTTGCCGAAAACCGCAAGTCGATATCTTTTTTAGTTTAGGAGCTATTAAGCTCCAAAGAGCGGCCGGCCGGCCGGCCGGCCGGGAACGTAACTTAGCCACATATATATTCGGAATCAGGAAGTGGCGAAACACATTTTGGCCAAATTTGAGGTCGATCGGACGACATGAAATTTTGTTAGGATTATAGTAGGTGAGATTGTTAAGAATCTCACCTAATAACTGCAATACATAGAATTTTTGCAGTTAGTACTCACGATACTAAAAATTTAAACTGTTTTTAATATTTTTGATTCAACACGGAGCAAAATATTTTGTAAAACTGTTCGTAAATGTTTGTGAATTCCCATTGGAGACTTACGAAGTGTTCTTAAATCGTATAATCCACTGAAAAGTTCATAAAAGTTTGTACTTTGTCACAAATTTTGTTTGTAATATTGTCTCTTGACCAGAATTTTTTGTTCTTTTCCATGAGAATTGCAAAAATTTACTAACAAATCACAAAATTTTACGATCATTTATAAACAAATGTTTCAAAATGACAAGAAATGCTTGTCAAGTGATCATTTTACGAACAATATTTGCGAAAACAGCACAAACATTTAGGGTAAGTGTACCAAATTCTGGCCAACTTGCAATTCCGGCCATCTTTTTTGTTCCTCGAATTTCCATGAATTTTTAGTTTCTACATACTGCAGAGATTATACAATGCAAAAGAATAACAAAAAATGTAGCTTCGACAAACAAGATGACGTGAAAAAGACATTTGAATAACACCCGATGGGCAAAGAACTATGAGAATGAAGGTGGCCGAAATAAGGCACCAAAGCTATGTCAACATTTTTATTTATTTTAAAATGTATTAAGAATGATTTTAGAGTAAATATAAAGACGATAAACTGTCTACAAGGTTCCAAGCAACACTCCTTAAGAAGAAGTAATAAAAATATTCAATTTGTATTAATAATATAGCATTTAAAACTTGAGACCTTGGCGCTTGCATGCAACTATGCCGAAACTTGGATTTATGTTGTTCATTTCTTCAGGGGATTTGAACCCGGTTTAAAATTTAAAAACCACAAAAAACTGATTATAATGAAAATGCATTTAGAACATTTTCAGTTCAGTTCACTTTTCCCATTTTGTTGTTGCATTATTCGTTGGGATAGCTTACCCCACAAGTGGAAGAGGAAGCTAATCCTCAGATTTGTGACTGCCACGCATTCCTCGTGTCCCACATACCTATATAGAAACCCTTATTGGACTGTTATATTTCTATTACTTATTTGTATTAAAGTGAATAGTAATTTCTGATCCAAACGGATGATGTAATGTTGCAAATAAAAATGATTTTTTTATTGTTCTCTCTTCAATTGAGGGCAAAACTGTATATATGTAAATTTATCATTTGATGTTTTTTATTAGGAATTTAGATGTTAATATATATAAAATCACAGTATGAGCTACAGAAAAAAATGGGACTATGAACAGACAACTGACGCTAAAAAATTACCTCATATTATTTTCATGAAAACTGTCATAAACTCATAATAAATTTCTATTCTTAACTTTCGATTGTACATGTGAAAAAATTGCAAAGATCTTTGTTGAAAAATTTCAATTTCATTTAAAAAAAAATGTTTAAATCTCAATTCTTTGGGGGTGCATCTAAGAGCAAGGGTTGTAAATTGAGGTTAAGTGCCAGAGAAGTATTCGGTCTATCTGTATACATATAATTTCAAAATGGGATTTAGCAGAGAGGATTGTGCAAGGTTGCTGATAGTGGGTAAATATTGAGAGAAAGAGAGTAATCCGATTTGAACATAAAATCGAATTAACGAGCTATAAATTCACACGCCACTTAGCCACTAAATGCAGTTTTATGTTACAATTTTATTTGCCTTTTTGGTATTATCTGAGGGTTGGTTCATGGCTTTTGGAGCCACTATTTGGACTCTAGCGTTGCTTCTTTTTTTTCCGCCCAAAAACCCCAATCATCCCTTGAACATGACAGAGAAATAGAATTTGATTGAGAATCCCATTAATCACATTTTGGTTGGTGAAGGAGGTAAGGGGTATCAATAAAAAATCACTGTGACATTCAAAAGTGACTATCATCAATTTCATGGTTACTTTTTTTATGGCTGTATGCATTGATCTTTCTTCAAGTTGACGACAAAAATACTTTCCATTCCCTTTGCGTGTTTTTATAGCAAAACTAAAATAAATGGGACATTTTCGTGATTTTCTTTCAAAAAATTGTAACTCTTACACGGAATGATTTTATTGCTCGAAGTTAGAGAGAATACACTATAATAATCAAGAGATTTATAAGGTTTTGGTTTTGATATAGGGGAAGCGGTGCCTTGCAACGATATAATCTTCAGACATCCATTCTTATATTTCTTTATAAATCTGATCTATGACGACCTAAGTCATAGGTTTCCTTAAAAGAGTCATGGACTTGATCATGGATGAAATTCGAAACTTAAGTCACCAGAAATTATTGAACTTTTCCCTATCTTTACACTTCTTCTCCAAAACCTTGTCTTTTTAGTTTGAACTCAAATTAAACGATTTTTTCTCATTTTTCAAATATTATATTTTACTAGGGGAGAGTACGCTCCCTTCGAACGTTCATGCCTTCGAAGAATGTGAATTTTCTTTTAGTTTTCCAACGAAACTTATACATTTTCGTTATATTAGTTGGCTTATCATCAATTGTTGATAATTCCGTGATAATTTAATGTAAATCTCTTATGAAAAACAAATGAAATTCACATTATTCGAAGGCATGAACGTTAAAACTGAGAGCACTTTCCCCTATTATAATAACGATATTTCGGCTAAAATCGGCAATAACCCTTATGGTGATATTCCAATCAAAAATGAACATACTTTTTTAACACTTTACTGTTCTAAAGAGCATCGGCATTATCGACTTTTCTTTGTGTTGGTTACTTGCTCGACTGTTTTCCCTAGTTCTCACCATGTTCTAAAACCACCAAATAGCCGTGACAGGAACCAGCGTAAAGACAAGTCGACTAAACATACATGTTCGTTCATTTTTTATTGGAATAGCACGTTCTTTTAATTTTTTAAAACTTCTTTAGAGAAATTTCCAAATGGATATTCTTAGTTAGAAAAATGTGTATCGAGAACTAATGTTCTAGATTTAACATGGTTGTGGTTTTTATTTCGATATTACCTGACAGGTAATGAACAGAGGGGCAACTGGTAATTCACCACTAATTGAATTTTGATCTAAAATTTAATCCTATTACGTTGATACTAATTTGGATGGATTATGGATCGAAATACACACCTATTAAAATTCTGTAGAATAAGAGAAATAATCTCTAAATGTTCGAACTGTTCGAACTTGCAAGTTCGAGCACTTTGCGAATTTTTTTGAGCTTTTTTTAGTGTTCAGTGTCATACCAAACTAATTCAGACTATCTATTAATAAAATAGGAGTGTCAATTCCTTCCGCGCAATTCTTGAGTCATAAATAAATGGCACTATTCCCTTTTTGAAATTCCAAATCCCTGGATTGTTTGAGCTTTTTATCCACTTAAAAAGGAAAAGCAAAAATTCATTTTGATACTATCTTCCCGCAGCAATAATATATCACTTGTCATGGTGAAAGTAACCTCCTGTTCTTGTTTAATCGATTTCAACCCCTACGTCAAAGCCGAAAGCATGTGTAAATGCATGAAAGAAATCAATGAATTGCTATAAGAAATCATCCTAAGCTAATAGAAAATCGTCTTAAATGTAATTTATTCTTGTCTTGGAGTTTCACTTTCTCCTGAAGAATTTCTCATTCTGCTTCATTTTGAAGGGTGGTTACAAGACACGAAGACGATTTCCTTCAATCAATTTAAGATTCTTATGTGTTTACTTTACCATGCGATTTCTTCCAATAGAACAAAATAATGTTGGGATTTTTCCACGTAATCAAAACATGTAGAAAATAATAGCAAAATGAGATTTTGAAAATTGCGTTTACGTTTAGGAAAAAATGAACCAATGAACTTGATTAATCAATTTAAACAATATTTTAAAACTCGGTCAATAAGACATTTTGAAAATTTAAAGATTTTTCAAAATCCAACAACAAAATCGATTTAACATATTTTATCATATCGCTACTTGGAAATTACAAGGGGCCAACTCAAGCGATATTATACACTTAAAAAAATCAAGATCAAATACCATTCTCGTATAAAGGTGGTTCAATAAAACTCACATCCTTTGGAATTATTATTGAAAGCTCAATTGAGCACAAAAGTTAAGGGTGAAAAAGCTCTTCAAATGTGTATTTTACACAATCAATCCCAAGGCATCATGCTGGAAAAATCGGCCCCAAGTCGAAGAGAAACAGATGTGATTTTTTACATTTCGATGCCACTCATTCCCTCTCTGCCATTTCCCTTACCACTCCCCCCGCCCCAAACATCCCTCTTGCTATGTTTTTGCGTGATTTGAAGAAACGGGGAAAAAAGCTCCCAACATGGAAAACAGGTTCAGCTGTGGGAAAAATATACACAGAACCCAGAAAAAAAAGAATGAAAGTGCTCCAACCAGAAAAAGTGTGGCGAATTGAAATTTATGGGAATGGCCTGAGGAAATAGAGTGGTGTGTCGACAACCCCTATTTGTCCGGGCATGTGGCCACTAAATCTCAACGGTGTCCGGACTTGGATAGATGAGGAAGCACTGGACCGCGAGAATCACTCAACGCCAATCTTCTAGTGAGAAATTGTGGGCATACATGCAATTTCTCATAAACATCACATGGATTGAGAGTGAAATTGAACCACCTGTAGCCTCTTGCTTTTTCCACCATCTCTCTCACATGGATTCATCCCCTTTCATCATTTATCTCATTCTCAAAATGGTCTTGAAAAGAGAAAAAAAAACAGTATTGCAGAGAATCACTTGAAAAGAGATTTCTCGTAAGTACTATTACTCCCATAAAATCTCTGCTCATAATTTTTCCTGACTAGAATATTCAAGAGTAAAAGGTAACATAAGGGAATATGTGTTAAGAAAATTAAAGTTTGAAATTAATTGAAACTAATGGAATTCAGCACAACATTTATCATCGATGTGGGTGGAATTTATTTCCTCTCTAATCTCATGTTATTAATCTTTCTCGAGTGTGACAGAGTATATATGCGTATACCCAGTCAACTTCTTTATACCACGAAAGCCATCATACAAAGAATTAAATCTCCCTCTACACCCTCCCAGCCATCGGCAATAAATCCCAAGAATGGCAATTCAACTCTGCGATTAATCAATAAAATAATCATACTCTCACATTAGGAAATTTTAACGTGCAACTCTCACTATCCTTTCTAACTAGTTGCCATACTCAACTGACTTCCACCATTTGAAATCGAATTAAAAAATCTCTGCAAAAATACCTTCCTACGCCTTAATTTTCAATGAGTCAAATAGAAAAAAAAATCAACCAAATAAAGTGAAACATGACACTTGAGAGACATCCACGCAAACTCTCTGGTTCAAAATACAAGAGGTGATCTTTGTCATCAATCAAGAAAATGTGACATTAAATGTTTGTTTAACAAATTACAAAGGACAATCCTTACGACATATATAAAATATTCACAATATGAAAAAGGTTACAAGTAATAAAATTTCTAACATTTCCCAAGCCGTTTATCACTGCTGTACCAAAGAAATTTGATCACATTATCTAAATCCTTAACAACAAAACCCACTATTTACCATTTTCATCAGCTAATACTGTAGATCTTTACCAAGAAGGTGATAATGTTCTAAAAAAATTCGATCCCTTGAAGTGTAATCATTCCAGACTACTTTCACGTAATATCTGCATAGCTACTAGAGTAAGGGGTAGGGTAAAGGCTCATAATTTTGTCCAGTCTGCTTATAAGCATCGATGTTCCAAGTTTGAAGTGCGATATTTTCAATACTAATTGACTTTTTTTGGTACTCTCTTTTCAGAAGGGTTGTTTAGAAACTTGGCAAGGGTTCATTGTCTTTGTTTTTACTATAATTAGTCTTAATACGTTTAAAAATGAATTTATATGTAGAAGTGAATTTGACTCTTATTTTGGACAACTTGGTTATTAATTTGGACAACTTGGCTGTAAATTTGGACAGCTAATCCGTCTCAACAGAATGCCCAATGTTCTTCATTTCATGAACCAATCTTACCAAGTCCTCTTCCTGTTTATGTAACAGGAATTGTCGAAGCAACCAACCATAATATGATATTTAGTGATTTTGGTACTTTTTCTTAAATGAAAATGGCTTTGGCCTTTTTTCCAGAGTAAGTTCGATTATGAATTTACATTTAGAATTTTGATCAAAATACATTGCAGCGATTGAAATATTTTGCTCCCAGAATAATAAGGGAAGAGTACCCCGGATCGGAATGTTAAGAGACATGCTCCATATTTAGTTGAAAATATAATCCCCAAAACATTATTTGGTATTTTTATGTATGCTAATTGATACATTAGTGATCCCTTTAACTATATCTGTGCCTTTGAATTTTTAATTTTTACAATAAACTAATAAAAAATATGTGTAATTGCAAACTTGCACTCTGTACCTCGGATCGTCAGGAATTTAATCAAGTGTCTCAGGGAAAATTGGTTTTATAAATTAAATCTGAGTTAATGCACTGTATTCTTGTGAGAGTTAAATGGTAAAAAGTAGCTAATAATTTTTAAAAAATCATTTAATTTGGAGCAAGATTGTGCTATTAACCTGACGATCCGAGGAACACTGCCGATCGCTGGTACTCTTCCCTTATAATAAGTCTCCTAAAAAGTTCTTCTAAAAAATGTGTGATATTCACTAAGTAAATTTTATGATCACCTACCGTGAAGCTTAAAGCTTTGCCGTGTTTTGAAAACTTGCGAAATTGACTTTAAAGAATTCAAAGCTTCAGACATGGAAATTGCTATGAAATCGATTCTCTTGTTGTATGATTTGTAAAAATCTCCCATGATGGAAGAAGAGAAAGTTCACACGATGATGATGAAATATAATGCGCGAGACCCATCAATCATGAACTGTATATAGAAATATGGAGAGCACAGTAATTTTTTTCATCGCTACATATTCGTCAACATTTCTTCTGATGTTTCCTTCCGTGATCGTGAGCAAACCAAACGATCATTTACACTCCCACGGGCGATCTTCATACAGTCTTGTACTCAGTTATCTGTTATGAGTAGTTTATGGTCTATACTACGCACATACAAATTTGCAAAATTTGTTTTCTCAGCAGACAATAATGTCAAAGGGGACAAAGATATCTTTCTGTATGTGATCTACGTATCTACGATAGAAAAAAAGATCCCGTTTTCCCTAAATCAGAGTAAAGTGATCGTACATACAATCACATGCAATTGTTTTCAATTGGTTTTCTTGTATTTTAAGATATATTTCAAGCTATATATCTTCAAATTGTTTTAGATGCGATCTCGAGATTGATCGCCTAGCGAGAGGGTTGAATCTCTGAAAGACCAAAGAAATTTCATCATGATCACGGACGCTAAAATGGGAGGAAAAGAAACTTCAGAGATTGATTGACATTTTCAATGGCGGAGGAATTTTCATGTAATTTCATTTTGTAAAACACACGATCTACAACACGAAGCAGGAGGCGAATTTATGGGAGTGTGCGTTCGCGATTTCTTCATCATTTCAATCGCGAAAGCTCCCGCGTATGAGCAGATTAGGTGAAAAGCTAACATAAGTCGGAGGGAGAAAGAATACCATGGAGTAGTACAGCAAAAGTCTGTTACGGGAGTCACTCTCTGAGGAAATACACACAGAACTGCTGCTGGCAAAAGTCTTACTCACAATTTTGTAGTTCACGGATGATGGTGGGTCAGTGAACTGTACTGGTATTATAAGAGATCAACAATAATAAATACTACAAAGGCCTTAAGTGAATTTCTATTCAACTCTCTCTCACTCCAATTGGACTTGCATTTGGAATCGCATACGCGAGAACAAACTTTTTCGACCAGACCACCAAGAGGGAAGGAGAGTTAACATGTTTATATTTTTGTGAAAATACTATATTCAAAACTATTTCAATTGAACGATTTTTTTTGTTTTCCATCCCAAAGAGAATCCCACATCATGGGTGTGAAGGTGAAGAAAAAATGAGAAGCACTAAACAATTGGTGAAGAAGAGAAGGTGATAAAATTCAAAAGGAAACATGGCAAAGGAAGTGCAACAATCGACAATTCTTCTTCCTCCAAGCCAATATGCCTTTGTACATTCTCAACAAAAGAATCTTCGTATGTTAAAGAAAATTGTGTGCTAATTTGTATGAATTATACAGTATTACCAATGTTCGGCGATTATTAATGGATTTGACCTTAAATACCGTGATCTTGAGCACATTCACACAGACACAATTCCACCGGAAACACTTTCACACGATTGCCCAGAGAAGTGAAAGATCATCAAGTCGACGGACTATCGACTCACATTTGGGAGATGATTGTCCAATTGAGGTGAATGGAGGGTTCGTCAATTTTCACTTTCTTCTTGATCTCATCAAACAAGGAGAATTTTTCAAAACAAAAAAAAAGACATTTCTTATTGAAAAGTAATCGCGTTTTTAGATAAATTAAATTATGGTACCGGTAAAATTTCTAAATCAAGTTTCATTAAAAAGTAAAAGGGCACTAGAAAGTTGCAGCTTTCGATCGTATTTGTACCCCATCAAACTGTTTTAAACCCGTTTAAACTGGGGTATTTTGGTTATCGAAGTAGTCCTTTCGAAGCAAAACACCCCTGCTGATGCTTAAAGCCTGTACAGACTTAAGAATTAGTCTAGAGACGGCTTAATGTAATTACATTCGAAGTAAATTATATTTTCATCAAATTTGCCAGTAAGCAGTCTTTCAACTTAAATTTAAAGTCCAAGATAGGCCCGGGAAAAAGCAAACAGGAAGAAAAAATTTAAAAAATGAATCTTTAATTTTTAATCCTAAACTCTCAGTTTAGGATTAAAACTCAGTTTAAAAAATGATAGTTTGGGATAATCCTTTACTGTAAAACTTTACGTGCTAAATAATCTTGATAATAAACCTGACTCTATTTACAGTTTTATGCCCTAGACATACTTATGACGTACACTGAGGAACGACTTAACATAATTATAATCAAATAAATTATCAAATCAAATTACATTTCCATGAGTTTCTGACTAGGGGGAGGCTTTGAACTTTCGCATACTAAAATGATGTTCAAGTTCAGTGATTTTTTCTGACTACCATGCAAACCGTATGGATTCTCCAACTATGCCAAAAAAATGTCTTACTTATAAGGTTTATAATCCCACCAAACAAAATTCCAGGAAATCCTTAGATTTTTCTCCAGAGGAAAATGAAAATTTAATGGCGATTTATCCGATAGATGAATCAAGTTTCTATTATCGCACACGATTCACGCCATCATTGAACACCCCATTTTCACCGTAAATTTTGCACCGGACACTAAAAGTTGCACATCATTGTTTAAAGGGAACTCTAATCTACTTGATTAACCCATTTTTATAAGGAATAAAACATTTTAATATCACTTTTTTGGAACTTTTCTGAGAGATGTTTTATTGACATTAAAAACCATTTTTTTGCTTGATTCTACGAGAATTTCACTCCGGAAACGGTTAAATCTGATGAATACTTTCTTGAAAAGTCCAAATATCACCAAATTTACACGAATCAATAAGTTTTTAAAGCTAAAAATTGACTAAAACTCTGCAAGCGAGAAGACTACACAAGATTCCACCATTCCTCCACGGAGCCGGATATGCACAAAAACGTTTGAATGTGCATCATTGAAGATTTCTCTGTTCCTGCAGCTGCAGGAATCGGGATTTAGCACAGATATTGAGCTTCAGCAGGTGAACAAGCTAAAATTTTCACAAAACATCTTCTTACGGACAATTTCTTTTCTTTGTCATGCAAAACAACACAATAGTGAGGTTATGTCAAAGATTGTCAAAAACCAGTTGTAAACTGTATGAGCTTATTACAGATGTGATTCTTTCATTGCACATTCAGTTTGTGCAAGCTTGAAAAATATTTTTATATCAAAGAAATGCAAAATTGCTTAATAATTACTCAACTGCAACCTATTTGAGTCAAATTACTTCTTGTTTATCAATTTTACGATTTTTAAGTTTTCCTTTTTAGTGATGGATCAAATCGGTAGATTACAATAGATGTGAATATGAGGGATCGTATCTAAAATGAAGTTTCCTGGAAAATATCTGAAAGAAGCAGTCTTCTATTTGCGATCGATGAATCTGAGTCAAGTTTGTGAATTTTGTTCCACCCACAAAAAGTGTCTGTTCAGCCTAAAAGATTTTTACTTAAATCTGATTCCTAATAACCCTTCTACCCTCTGTGATAGTAGTTTTTCAGAAAAGTGATATTAATTCTGCACAATCGTATGAAATATTGCACAGCAAAATTACAGTTTTTGACCTGTTTTTATTTTTTGCTTCCTGAAACTAGGAAAAAAGGATTAGACTCTCAATTTTTTCAGGAAAGATGGGATTTAAGGTTAGCTATTACAATATAAAGCCATATGTCAGATTCATAAAGGAATATGGGAGAAATATGAAGTGTCCGAAGGTAGCGTATATGCGAACGATCAAAGCCTCCCCCTAATCCGTCTCTCGCCTTAACTGATAAAAAACTGATGGAAATTTAGTCAAATAATTATTTTGATTATAATTATGTTAAGCCGTCTTTCGGCTTAAGTCGTAAGTGTGTCTAGGCCATTAGGCGGCATAAAGGGCCTTAGTCTCGATATTTGGATATACTGGAGCATAAACCATGAAAGATTTTTATATTTGAAAAGAGCTGAGATTGTAAAGAATCTCAGCTAATGTAGGGTCGAATGAACACCTTTTCAACAGGGAACCCATATTGACACTTTTGTCAAAATGTTGAAATTTATTTAATGTATCTAATAAATCGTAAGTAATATGGCGTTTTTTTTATTAATTCATGGTTTTCGATAAGGATAAATGTTCAAATTTCGTATTTCAAATGGTAACAGAGTAGGGTGTCACAAGGTCCTGACACGAGTTCTTAAAATGTCAATATGTGTTCCCTTCACCCTATACTTGTCAAGGCCACTAGGTGGACTTTAAGTAACCTTCGTTTTTTTTTTCAACATAATAGAAACCGGAATTGTTTAAAGCTTTTCCAAATACGATCTTAGGTCTACATAAATTCTTAAGAAAGTTCATAAGATGTATGCTGCTTGGTGGCCGAGAATTCCCTATAAGATATTGGATCTCCATCGCATTTCAACCACAAGGGAGGTTCATTTAGCCTAACCAAAATAAGAAGATAATAAAGAATAAAGGTTTGCCTCTTAGACCATTGACTGGGTTAACAATTGTCAAACAAGCCCAACACTATTATCTATAAAACATTTTTTTTAAAAATCGTTCTACGATATCCGGTCATCTATAGTATCTGGTGTTAACCTTTATCTATGCATCATATCAATAAAGGCATAAAAAACAAAATCAAAACTAAAACCCTCCGGAAAGATAAGCCCAGACATAAGCAGACATCATTTAAACCACCCTCAACCAACCTTTTTGTAGTATTTTGCAAATTTAACTCAGAAAATGAAATTTTTATCAAAGCATTAAATGCAGTATCTCTGGAAACAGTAAAAATTCGTACTCCAACGGACGTGGGAGTATCTGAAAAAGCGAAAGAGTTTGTTGGTGAGTTGCCAAATTGGCTGAACCCGCATGGAAACCACAAGGATTTTTCTCTTTGAACGGCAACTTCCGATAAGAGACTCATTTTTTCCGCCTCTCCCACACAAAAATTAATTTCCCTCCAACATCCGACATTATCCCCATACTGAGTAATATGAATTTTTCCACACGACTTCAAAGTCCTCTTCTTTTCGCCGCAATGTTTTCATATATAAGTTCCAAAAGACCGAGTAGCTACATCGGAGAAATTTGAATACCAGTCCCTAGTCAAAAGGAAGTTACTCCACCATGGCATAGTTCAAATATGGAAATTGGCATTTCGTCCTTCGTCACACATCCATTCTGCAAATAGATGAATTCAACCATTGAACCCCATCAGCGTGATTTTTTTCCCACCAGAGAAAACCCATACCTTTCAAATAAAAAACGGGACTATTGAGATGAAAATCTCCTTATTGGGATTCCCTTGACGGTGTCACATACACCACGTGCTTTGGATGGTATTAAATTTCTCAGGGCACTGCTTGTCTCCTCTCCATCGCTCCACATCAAATGCATCGTCATCGATGCGGGATAGTTTTGTGTGAAAGAACGGTAACAGTGGCATTCTCTATGGCAAAATAAGACAAGACAGCCACATTGCACAAAGAAAACCAATTGCAGTTGATGTTGAACAAAAAGCAAATTGATTTGGTGCAAAAGACGAGAAATGAGATTGGAGATCTCTTTTCTATTTCCTGGATTTAACTGTTAGAAGTAACTTGTAAGATTTCCATCACTTTGCTCTCTCAACCCAACATTTGGTGATGCGCTAAAAAAAGTTCTGACTGCTATTACAATGCATTTAGTTGATTAAAACTCGCTTTTCTACAGTCTCTTTCGACATGTCTTATCAGGCTTCTGTACGATAAATTATTCTACAAAACAGGATCCATCATCTCAAGGCACAGAATCCATCACGATCATCAAATTTATTATTGGTCTTACAATAGGTTCAGATAATAAAGCTCTCGTTCCAAGAAACAGTAATTGTTCAATGTTCAAATTGCTTTTAGTTCATTAGAAATTTTTGGAGATCCCTTTTAGCGATCTTAATCAACGCAATCTTCGTTGTTTGGTCATTTAGATGCTTTGCAAAAATTCCCTGTTTTTATATTTTCAAGGGATTATTTTAAACAACTTTTTGAATTTATCAGACTCTGATACTTTTATATGGGTCACGTAAAGGGATCACTTTTCTAATTACAGTGTCGGCCATAAGTTTCTTGACAAATCCATGTGCGAGAAACCAGGTGGGAAAAATTATAAAAAAAAATTTCTAAAGCTTTTCTTTTGCAATTGAATTGCTTGTACATTAATTAATTTTATTTCATATCAAAAGTAATTGTTTTCTCACAATTGTGCTTTTTTCATAAGCCAAAAGTTTCTTGACACATTTTCATAACTTAGAATTTTCTCCGTATGCTCAAGACTGATTCTTAAAAGATCCTCGGAATCAACTCCGATCACAGAAGCTGTCCTTTGCCAAAAATCGTCCTATAGGTTGACTCAGTAGGAAACATCTACTAAGGAATTTCCTCTTGTAGCTGCAGTTATAGGTACAGCTGCATTGCTGTTAATTTTCCATTAAAAAGGCGACTAGTTCCTCACTTGACATAGTATTTTATATATAATTAATTCTTTATTATCTTATCTCCCGAAGTATATGCTTAACTGTTGATCTCTTTAGTGATTGAATTAATATATATTTCAAAATAAGCTTTTATTTTAGATTTTGCTACACGAACTCCTCAGAAAGAGCAGTATATAATCCCTCGATTTTGAGTTATATATATATTTTGATTCCTTACCCCTAAGGAGCCGTGTTTTGGTAGAATTTTGGAAATCTGAAGTTTCGAATTTTTGACATCAAGCTATTTTTTCGTCTATGTGTTTGGCCATTATCACGCCTAAAGCCGAAACGGTTAGAGATGGAGATTTGGGTCCTTCGATCACACCCCCATAACTCGATCCTCTGGGACCATTAGCATGTCCCTCATTTTCCCTCCACCTCTTCTGCTCTTTTCCTCCAAAACCATGTGTTTTTGGGATTGTTCAACAATCCTTCGAGCGGTTTTTTTTTCATTTCTAGATATGTTTTAGATATTACCTAGGTGAACATTTCCGCCTTCCATTTCGTCCAAATACCGTTGAACTATTCCTAATAATTCCTTTGGGGATCTCAGTGGCGCAACAGGCAAGAGAGTTGGCTCTTGGGCTGTGAGATCTCTGACTCGACTGTCACAGCTGCGTGTTCGAGTCCCGCCCGGTGCAAGCAACTGAATGTCGAGAAAAGGGCATTTTTCACTGTGTTAAAACGTAATAAAATGCACCACCTCTGCCCAAAAACCTTCAGGAGCACGGAAGAAGCATTCACTACGGGGAAAGCGTTCTTGGATGATCTACAATCAGCAGATTCTTCCAACACGAGTCACATTGTAATGAATTGTGTGTAGGTTTTTATATTTTAACTCTGCTGGTTCGGCTAATTTGCATCTTTTCTTTTTTACTTTTTTTCATGTTTTTTTTACAGCCTGGTTCGTATATTGTGGTATTCTGTTTGGTGTTTATATTTAAATTTTCTCTTTTTCTGGTGTCCTATTCATGGGTTTCGTTTTTATTCTCTCTCTGCTGTGTTTTTTTTTGGGTTTTTTCCCTTCGTGGTTCGTTCTTCATTAATTTATTATTATCATTAATATTTTTATTATAATTTTTTTTTACCCTCTATGCCAAACGGCTGCCACAGCCTGGCCTTGTCTCTTGATTGAGTGGACATTTCCTGACATTCTTATTTAATGCTTCTTATTTAATGAAAGATCTGCAAACAAATAATGTTACTTTGGCTTATACAACCCGTGATAGAGCTTTTCCATCGTTTTGGCTCTTGAGGTTGGTCACCAACGCTAAGACGGCGATGGCCGCAGGGAAGGTTGGAAATGTCACAATCAAGATGAAGAATAAATACAAATACAAATAAAAATACAATTCATTGTAATACCAAATAAAGTGTCTCGATACGATTAATAATAATTCCTAATAACGATTTTTCAAGGTCGAGTGTTATAAAGGCACTAGAGAGCGCATTTATCAACCAAATGGGGTCATATTTAGGCACGTTCTGAACCAGTAAAGAACCGGTTCATAACCGATAACTAATTTTTATCCGAAATTCAATTATATCACTCATGAGTTATTTTGAACAATGTTTTGAATAATTTATGATTCGGTTCCAATCGGTTGAAAACTGATAAACTGTAAATGATGCGAAAGTATTTTTTAAGTGTAGCATCTAAGTCATGAGTTCGAGCACTTCGAAAAGACTGGGATGCTTTGCCACTCCTTTTTATTTCAGTTATACTGAGTACACTTCAAAGAAGGTTTCTTTTAATCCAAAGTGTTTTAATGAAAAGCATCCTTTTGAGTCATGACTCTCTAAGAATTATCCTCGGTGAAATTTTTATTTTTTGTTGTCCAGTAAACTTTAATGCTTTTAATTCAACATTGTGAAATTTACAAAACCATCGCTTTATAATAAAAAATACAATTTCTGCAAATTTTGTGTTTGACAGAACTAAGATTCATTTATGGATGTTGTACCGCAATATTACCCAGAAATTGTTTTTTAATCGTTGGAGAAGATATATTGAAGTAAGTGTATAAAAAATGAAAATTTCAAAACAAAATACTCAACATTGAAATTACGAATGAATGTAGGGGAGACAGGGGCAAAACTTGTCAAAATGCATATTTAATTCTTTCATGAGCTCTGAGAAAACTTAAACGTTTTATAATGAGCATATTCTTATAGGAAATTTACTGCTCTACAACATTCTACAAGACTATTTTCCTCTATCTCGAAAGAAATATGATTTTCGAATTATTTTCTAAAAGTCGATTTTGTGTAGATTCTCAAAATTGCTGGGGCAAATTTTGTCAGTCTTCGGATAATTTGTGACGTTTTACTCTCGCAAACGTTAAAAATATCAAATAGGCATATTTTTATAGGAAAGTTATTCCTTTACAACTTTGTCAAAGATAATTTTTCTCTATCTTAACGAGTAATGTACTTAAATTGAGCTAATCAGTATTGATATTTTCTGTAAGCCAAATATTCCAAAAATAGGGCTCAAAATTTCAATATTTTTTATTTTACATAATCCTTCATCGAATTCCTTAAAACTTTGTAAGTTTAAGAAGGTTCATGAAGGCTATCTATAATAAAAATTTCAAGCCTCAGCCTCTTTTATTTTAGAAAATAGTGAATATTGAAATTTTCGTTTTGACATATTTTGCCCCAATCTCCCCTACTTCTTCCTTTTCACAACCATTGAACCTTGCAGAATTTCGGTTAGTTCTGAATACCACGACTGAACAAAATTTCAAGATTTAAATATAAGTAGACAATTTTTCTTAAACTTTTTATCATTTTGAAAAACAAATCAAGTAAAGTATTTATGCTGTTCTTTTCTAACTTTCTTGAGTTGGAACTTCTTGTTTGAAAAAGAATTCGAGATCTGTCTGAGAATTTTTGTAATTTGATGTCATATTCTAAATCCCATTGGATTGGCTTCCACTCAGACAAAGTGAGTCCCTTCCAAAAGTAACATGAAAGCCGGGGACAATGAAAACCGCAGAATTTGTGGGGCTTCCATCTACTCATTGTTACTTATGGAATGGATAGAAAGAGAATCTCACGTGCTCATTTCCATGTCTTTCCATTTTGACTTTATCCAAAAGGTACTCCTGTATGGACAATTTTCAATTAGGAATGAAATTGTACACTTCAACACACGCCAAAGAGTGTCAAATTTCCATTCTCGGTCAAAAGGATAAACTTGGTATGATTCAGAACAATGTATATAGTATCAAACTTCCACTTCTGACGGAGTGGAAATGAAATAAAGTCATGAGGTGGAACAAAATGTAATTGACACAATTTCCAGGGTATTCAGGTTCAAATGGAACCAGAGATTTCATACAGGACAATTTACACAAGTGCTTTTTCAGTTTTCATCACTCTTTGTCATATGGAGACATATGGAACTCTCTTTGACCAATGTTTCATCGTTAAATAACTCATATGATGAAAAAAAATGCTAATAATTTAATTAAATTAATCAATACTGTGGTTTTTTTTTAGTGTACGGTTCTCTGACGGAAGCTTCGATTGCCAAAAAACAAAATTATGAAAATTATCGTTTTTAGAAGAATACTCGCATTTTTCTCAGCAATTTACATCAATGATGAAAGATCCATTAAAAAGTTATTCACCGTGATATGAATGATGAGTTTATTCACTGAAAAGACTAATATTGCACAAGAGTTTGTTTTTTTTTATAATACACTCTCAAAAAACATAAAACGATTGTATAAATTCCATTTGTGGATTTTTGTCATTGATTAGGACAGCTAAAAAAAGCTCAAAAGATTGAAGTGCAAATTCAGTAGAAGTCCCCAGAGAGCTTCGTATATTATCTATCAAAGTATTGATCCACATGTAGAGAATATTTAAATGAAATTGATGAGCTCCAGGGAAAGAAAAATACACGGGAAAATTTATACAGAAGCTGGAAAAAATGTTCCTTGGGTCTTCATGGATAATTAAAAATCAATTAACATAGTGCAATGTCGCTGAAAATTCTCCTTTTTGTGTTCATTATCCTGAAAAATTTCTGCATTCATCTAATAAAATGAATTTCTCTCGGAAATCCATCTTTTATGGACTTTTTCATTTACTTCTTTAAACATTGGGATATGGTGGTATGATGAAAAGTTTCCATCTTTTTAGACCATGGATGTATGAAGAGTGTATAAGATGAAGTCTTTTGTATGTTATTTGTACAGAGATATATAAACGTTATACTGAGGGTTTAACGATTATTGTGTGTAGCTCGTTGAGAATACAGAAAATTCTTCAAGGTTCTCAATGGGATGGGAAATCCTTCTGTTATATTGAGCCCGAACGTGAACTAAGAACTTCTCAATACGCCCAATTTGATATCATCCATTATTTAATCCACATAAGCAATTTCATTTTATTTTATTTCACTTCCCCGCCCAACAAAAAGCTCACCAGGCGACAACTGAGCTTTTACTTCCACAGATATATCTATATATATACATATGGCATGGCGTTTAAGGACGAATGAATTCCCCCAATATGCCAACCCATCTACAATAACATTTTAAGTATAGTGAGAATATTGGAGGCAATTTATCACTCTTTCTCTTTTCCAATTCTTTTACCCCAAAAGTACCCTCAATATTTTCCCTTTTAACCCCACAGAATCACACATTCTATACTCATTTCTAGCCACCACAAAAGCTACCAACACTTCCACCACAATTCAACGGCATGTTTGTCTGTTTTCCATGAGGAAAATCATCCATCCAACCATTTCATTCCTGGGAAGTTCCCATCTTCAAAATCGAAAATCACAAGAATCAAACAGTCAAGGGTAGGAAAAAAAGTACACAGGGTTTGTTTCGCCTACACTCAATTCATCTTGTTCTTTTCCATCCATTTCAACTAAAGGACGTACATTGTAAATATTTTGTTAGGGATCTTTCAAATTCGGAATGCTGTAAGATTGTCATTTTTTGCTCAAAATAAATTTAATTTAAGATATTGTGAGATTCTGTTTTATTTTACTTCAAAAATTCTCATATCACTTTCTTCAAAGATACTCTGAATTATTAAACTTTAATTGAGACAATTGAATAGGGGAAAGCACGCTACTTTCGAACAACTCAAATTTCAAACGACTCAATTATTTTTTCAATGTTCTGAATCTTCCTTATATCCTGATGCATTTGACCCTTGGCTCATATCAGGAAATTTGAGGCATGATTGAACTAGTTAATAAAATTTAATAATGGGCCAAATTTATTAAGAACATATTGAAGAAATTAAGTTATTTGAAGCTTGAGTTGTCCGAAGGTAACGCACTTTCCCTTATGTAAGCCCATATGGGGGGGGCTCACCTAAATAAAAATACAAATTTAGAAGGAAATTGAAGAACTGAAGGTGCCACCGATTTTTCACCTCATGACAATGAACCATCCACGGCGACTGATGCTCACTCACTGAAGACTGAGGACATTTACCTAACAATAAAAGCCCCAAAAGCAACCTTTCAGCACCCATAAGGATGATAGGGATTGGGCGTGTCAAAGGAATGAAGGATTAGGATTGGTGGGTTATGGCCGTTGACTGGGTTGACATGTGTCGAATAGGCCACACGCTCTACACTTATTCAATTAATTTTCTTTATTAAAACCAAAAAATTAAAAAAAAAAGACAATTCAAATCGATTTCTTTTATCTGAATGATAAAATAAAACGAAAAGGATTTAAAGAAAAAAATCCAAGATCGATCAATTATTCAGGACAAAAATCTTCTTGAAATATTTGAGAAAGTTCATCCCTCTTAAGATGCCCAAGAAGTTAACCTCTTTTCACAGCAATTATTGACTTTTCACTTGGAATTTCACCCCTAAGGACCATTGGGAGTTAATTTGGAGAATCATGGTGATTGAAAGGGTGTGATTAAATAAGCTCTTCAACTTGGCCAGAATGGAGCCAAAACCGCTAGAACCAAATGCAAAAACTTCCCCTCATGATCTGCTTTGTGGAGTGTTTTTTTTTATTTCTCCTATGTTCATCGCAGAGAAAGACTCCATTGGGGTACCAATCTCATCAAATATTGAGAGGCATTTTCCAGAATGTGTGCATGGTATTAAAGTGAAAGCTCTCTTAAATTTTATCCTCTCAATGGGGGCTCATTTGAACGTGTTACAGCCGCAAATACTACTCTCTCGGGGAATAGGACTGAATGCGACATTTGTGGGAATGGAGCTCAAAGCCATCCTCATAATTTACCCACTCATTGACTCACTCACTTTTTTTTCCTTAAAGTCTGCAGAGTATTTTAGAGAGGGGGATTTATTTAATTTTCCACTCATTCACAGTAAAATTGACTCAATTTGAGGTTTTGAGGGCTCTCGAATAAAAAAAAGGACGAACACACACTCCCCAAGCGACAAAGCAAATTTAACCGATGATGTGGTATCTATAAAATCTTTAGTACATGCAATTGAAAGTTTGCGGTATGGAATTGGAAATAGAATAAAAGACTAGGAAAATTGTCGAGTTCATGCGGAAGAAAGAAAAACTACAAGTCCTCTGACAAAAACATCTCTACCGATTACATATAGTTCCCAGCAATTTTCATCTCTAGATGCCATTTGTGCAGCATTCGTGGCGAAATCATGTGGAAAATTAATCTAGCACAGCATTATTGTACTGCAATTTAGTATAAATGTCACTAGCATAGCATTCTCTTCCTCCAACATCCACACTCTGTGAGATCCTCATCACTCATGAATTATCATTTGAGTGTTCATCAGATTGGCAACATAGAATCATTTGTGGTGACCGCATAGTAAAACATACGTATCGAAAGGGGTTACCCACTTCATTTACTATTGTACTACCAGCTCCACTAATCAAAATCTCCTCCATTTTATGCCCTTATGAATATTATACACCCCCAAGTGATTTCATTTGCACGCACAATGGGATAAATATTAGAAAACACTATACGACTCATACAATACAAAGTGTCCTGAATTCGAATCCCCTTTAGATATATTTACCAGAATTTTGGATATATCAGAAAATATCTGTTATTTTTAACGTGTTCAAAACTCGAACAGTACGCTTCACAGAAATATTCAGTGAAGAAAAAATAATTTACACATTTAAAGAGTAAAAAATAATTGGCTCTTCATTACGATTTACATTGTAAATTTACGCAAATGTTTATGTTATGTTTACTGGTACAAATTTATGTAATGTCTACACTACACATTTTATCTACATTTTTATGTAATTTTACAGAAATTGTGTAATAAGTGTGTAAAACATACATAAAAAAAATGTGTACGGATAAGACGTAAAAAAATATTTAGGACGGTTTACGAGTATATTCCTAATTCCGAAAGTTCATGAAAGCTGCCGAGTTTCACAGTGAATTCCAGGATTACCAAGGATTCTTCTTAGCATTCTGATGGATTTATGTTATTTCATCAAGTTTCATCGTATTTCTGAACGATTTCAGTTAAGGGAAGTCTTTCAGGTTTTACACACGGTTTCCAATATTCTTTTAATAAATATGACCTAATTTTTTCAGGAAATGCGTAACTTAATACCGGTTTCTAAAATATGCAAAAGATAGGTCAGATTCATTAACGGAATATGGGATAATATACAATGTTCGAAGCCACAATGTGTGCGAAGCCTGAAGTTTCTCCCCTACTGTCACGGGTTTTAGAAGTGTTAGTGCCAAAAGTTTGTTGCCCAATGTATGTCCGGGAAACCAGTTGGGATAAATGATAGAAAATAATACTTTTTAAATTTTCCTTTTTACAAATGAGTTGCCAGTAATAAGTAGATCTTATTTATGTATTTTTTTAAAGTAGTTCATTTTATTTCATATATACATTTTTTTCCAAAAGTTGATAATTTTTCATGGGTCAAAAGTTTGTTGCCTCATTTGAAAAGTAATTCAAAATGATCAAAAACGTGCGACTGAATTAATGTAATCCGATTATATTTTGAAATCAATATATTTATATAAAAATGACGATAAAATAATAAGAAATATTGTGTTTTTGTATTATTTTTAAATTATGTCAAAAATGGCAAGTTATAAGAAGTTCAAAGTATGGAAATCGTCCAGAGACATTGCCGGAATGAACCTGCGTTGTCAATTGCCAAATTTTATGGACAATCACGACAGAATATATATAAAATCATCAAAATTTATGGTAAAGAGGCACCCGTATATCTGAAAAACACTAATGGCAGACCCAGGCTGTCGACTCAGAGGATTGATAACCGCATTTTAGGTATATCTGATTGTAATCCCATGATATCTGGGCAAAAAATTCAGTATTAGTTGGTTACAGAAGGAACACAGCCTATGTAACCAAAATCAATGGCAAATTGAAAGAAAGTGGTAAGAATGGTAGATTGACTTGCAAGATTCTCTCGAAGTTTGCTGTTTTAAATTAAAAACTTTAGAAATGTGGAAATCCACCATTTGTCTCTCAAATGATATAACTTCAAAATATAAGAGAATTAAAAGAAGTTAGTTGCGCGTATTTGACCACTTTGAGGAAGTTTTATAAGTGTGTCAAGAAACTTTTGGCCGATGAATAATGAGCAACTTCGGGAAAACAAATATTGTTATATGAAACAAAATTAATTAAAAAATATTAAAATACACAAGATGAGATGAGATTACAGACAACTCATTTGTTAAAACAAAAATTTAAAAAAAAAAGTTATTTTTTTATTCTTTCCAACTGGTTTCTCGGACATAGATTTGTCAAGAAACTTTTGGTCGACACTGTACTTACTCTATCCTAGCTTCCACGCTTAGCTTACCAAGGGCAGGAGCCTCTCGACATTTCATTTTTCCATACATTTTTGCATAGAGGCACTGAAGACTATTGGCAAGTTTTTTCCTAAAGAGAATTAACTTATCAGTCTGATATATATTTCAAAATTGTGCATCAAGAGCTATCTAAAAATACATATTTCATAATGCTCGCCGAAATAATACAAGAACTACGAGGAAATTTGTTTAAGTCGCGATGCAATATCTGCAAAATTTTTACAAGGAAAAGTGAAAAAATATCTTCACTTTTTATTAGGCTTGATATGGGCCCCTGCCAAGGGTTTGCTAGAGTTAGTTGAGATGTGACACCATTATAGTATTATCTTGTAGTAAATGAACCTGGCACTTCATTTACGAATTATCAGAATACCTGGCGGATTTTCATTCTGCACATTCTTAAAGAAAATTAATCGCTTTATAATTTTTGCAAACCCCATTTCCTCATTTCTAAGGTCGATTTAAAATTGGATTTGTTATGCATTTCCATGTGTAAAAGAAAAAGTAATAAATTGGTCAGACAAGAACTGACGGAAGAAAAACATGGATTTTTGGAGACTGATTTCTCCCTTTCTCAAGTATGAAAATAACATAGACAAATCGGTTCTTGGGTTTTCCACCTTCGTTTATCTCCTTACAATACTTTATCATCATGCCGGTCAAATGCCCGGAAACAATCTCACCATCCATAAGTGGTACAACACGATTTATAATAGGAAACATTGAAGAAGTGCCCCTACTGTTTGATGGTGCTCCTGGCCCAAGGACAGGGTAATTCTCAAGATAGTACAAAAGGATGAGAATTGTTTTTGGGTACAACTACATATAGCAGGAATATGAGGAATATCCTATAAATTGCACTTTGTGCATCTGATTCAATTCCTTACACTGGATTTAATAGTTTAATCTGAATACTTCAGGATACAAGATGGTACTTCAGCGAAAGATTGAGCGTAATACTATATCTAACCCCCCGCCAGAGGGCAGTGCACCCTCATGAGTAGATGTGTCATTTTAAATTATTGTATTATTTATGAATTCAAGCTTATCGATGTATATTCTTGAGCATTGCACCAGTTCAAATGGTATTTGAAAAATTTCCATCAGAATGTACGAACCCCTTTTGACGAATGTTGAACAGGATGTCAAACACCGTGTGCAAAATGCATGGAAAATTGAAACAATTCACAATATAACGGTCGCTCTAATGTTCATGGATATAATGTGAAATTCTCCACAAGATCCAGTGAGGGAGAGGAAAAGGGGAAAATGTAGAGAAAAGATTCCATTGCGATTAGCCGCGTGCAACGCTTCATTGCAGCGTATCGGATGACAAAGCATATGGAAGTTGCAAAATACACTAGCTGTGATTTAAAAGAAGTGAATGGGATGGGATGGAGAAAAAAAAGACCGTGCGGTTGGGAGAAAAGAGGGATTTTGCAATCACCTATGAGATATGATTTCCGCTACTATCTCTTGGGAGTTCAAAGTGGATCAGCTTCTTGGGTTGGAAAATACCGCCATACACTGGAGGAATCTTGAGTCATCAATCACAATGAAATTAGAAACGCACAAGTCAATTGAGTTGAATCTCTCGTGAACAAATAAAATAACCACAATATCCCCCGCTCCCATTGGTATGTATAGGGTGAAGTAACATGAAAGCTCATGTGGAAAATTGAGTTAATTAAACTTGGGGAGGGAATTGTGCAATTTTCACCCACTTCGCGGTACCAATCTTACCCAACAGTTCAATAGTTAAATATACACAGAGCTTATTCGTCACGGTGTTACCTGATTTCGCGCCAAATTTCTCGTACAAAATCACCCGGAAACTTGCAATTAGACGGCAATATCATCTCCCCAAGGGTAATCACTGAAGATTCTTCAAGTACCTTTGAAGTCATTTGTGATACTTTCTCACCTCTTGACGTGAGAGAACAAATTAATGAACCTTATGCTTCATGCTATTTACACAAAGGCATTAAACTTTCCATTCAATTAACCCCTTTTCTATGGAGCATTCCTATCACATCGTGGCATTTTCGGTGATATTACCGGTGATGGAATTATTCACACAGTAGATATCTTTGATCATGGATAGTTATTGTATTTCTCTTGCTGGATATTTCCAAAATTTCATGATATTATGATGAAGTTTACTTTATACATCATTGAGAAACTCAAGTAGGTTCAATTGATTTAAAAGTGATCTGATCACTCAAGCTAACACTAAAAGACCATCCCATATTCCATGGAGCTTTTTGTGTTTATACCCATGCTCCATTAACATTGTAGATGGGAGTTTTCGGATATAAGCGATATTTTTAAGGTTGCATAAGCATTTCCTAGACATTCCAGACACCATCGATTGCCAGAGATAAAAAGACATTAATGAATAATTCATGTTTATAGAGCTCCTTCTGAGGTATTTCGAAGGTACTTGAAGGAGTGCACTTTACCACATTGAACTCTCTTCTCTCGCTCTCCAGGCATTCCTGCAAAACTCATAAAGCTCACCGGAAACCACTCAAGCCGATCCATATGGTGTTGTGCAGTGCAAAGCTGCATTCAACTGTTTTGGGATGAAATCCCTCATGTAGGGGGTTATCATGAGCTTTTCACCGGTATTATTATCGATGGCTCAAATTGGAGAGTATCGAAAAGACAAAAGTTTAGTACCTCCTATATATATATTTGTATATATGCAGCCGTATAAAATTTATGAAAATGAATGACAATAGTTGACAACGGGGAATTTAATGCGAAATCATTCCTGGGGGAAGAGGGATTAATTGGATTTGCTTTATGGCTCTGTGGTCAGTTCTCATATTACTCCTGTAATCTGTACAACCTACTCCCACATTGAGGGTGTAGGAGTGGGAAAATGAAATGGTCATTCGGTATCATAATTTCTTAACCACATTATTTACCTGTGCTTTAACCTCTCTCTCTCTGAAATTTACCACATAATCATATATTTAAGGGACCTCTTGCCACAAGTATAAAACATTTCAACAAAGCTTTAGGCAGGATATATAAATATCAAGAAAAATAGATGAAAAATATCTTAACGGAGGGCAATGTCTAAAAAATCCCTCAGTATAAAGTCCTGATGACGGAGATGTATTAAGAGAAAAAAATATATACCTGAAAATATACCTTCGAGATAGATGATATTTTCAATGTTCTGGAAGTGTTAGCATTAAAATGCTCTAGAGCCCATAGCATTAAAATTTGTGGCGGTCATAATCGTAGAAATTGCAATCATTACAATGAATAATACAGAAGAACTGTCCAATGGTATGCTGGTAAAAGGTATATATATATAGAAGATGAGACTCACCGGGGAATTTTGATGCTACAATATTAACATAATATTACGACTTTACATTTCTACTCCCGGAGCTATACATAGTATTAGGTAGGGCTTTTAGGAAAAGTGAAAAAGCTCCATGGAGAAAAACACAAACGACAAATGTGCTCAACACGCACCTTTTTGCACGTCATTTGTTCCACCAGTAACTCTAAATTCATTCCTTGGGGTTAATTATGTCACACAGTGAAAATGCTCAAAACTCACTGAATCATCGGACAACAGGCAGATTCCTTGAGTTAATAATTACTCAAGGCTTTTGTAACAGGGTTTGCTCATTTAAGGATACAACATTTTCACTACAAATTTACCAAGAAAAAAATTCTACAGTGTCTTATATGGTCCTTCGAACCGCATGTGCGAGACAATTTTTCTAAGACTTAGGTAAGATTGTATATCCTATAATTGTCTCTTATTTCTATAATCATTTTATATGCTTTTAAATTCATTTTAAAAACTGCACACCGGACCGATGTACTAAAGTCAAAGAGTTAGTTTCCGTTTAAAAAAAAAAACGAAAAAAAAACTAAATGAATTTATGATTCTTAACTTGGCTTTAACCTCACAAAAAATACTCTAAAAACAACTCTCGTACAATTAGGGTAGTAATTGCACGAAAAAAAATCCTCTTTTGTATTTTAATTATGCAAAAGAGCTGAAAATTTATAATGTTGTACTTTAAAGTCTTTGGAGAGTAATGAAATGTCTCACAATATCATCTGGCATAATCCCATGAACATTGTCTTTTTAATGTGCTATTGAGAAGCTTCTGTCTTTTTCTGTGATTTGACTGTGGCAACAAGGATAGGTGGGTTTGTAAGACAATAGCAAATGAATATTTATTTAAACGCTGTGTCGACGAACAAACAATTATGAAAAAAAATTTGATCACAATCATCAACAATGGATCAATTTTACATATAACGAAACTCTATAATCTCCCTCATTCGTCCCATTTGATTGAAACTTGAACGAAAATCGTGTGCTTTGTGAAGAAATTCGTGGCTCAAGATAATTCCATTGACTTTTTCTCTGGAAGTTGCACAAGATATTGCATAAAATAATTGACATAATCACAAAATATCGAAGATTTTTTTCATAATGTATTTTTCTGAATGCCTATTTCATCGGATACTTTACAAAATCTTCAAGATAATATGATGATCAGATATCAACGGAAATTGAGTCATCAATCACATCAAGTAATTAAAGAGAACCTATTTTATGGTACTTTGACGTCTTTATAGCCGTCTTTTTTTTAATTCTAATTTATGTTCTTCCATGAGTCTAGAGGATCAGTGCTCATTGGGAATGGAAAATAATGGTATTGAATTAAATGGGGGGCATGTGTTCATATACATATAAAAAAAAGCATAGCAAAAACACTCACAATTTCGTCAAAGTGATTCGGCTCCTTCATACCATGACGCGATCCCTGAAACAGAACAGAAAAGTGTTAAAAGTTTATTTTCTCATAACATGGGAGGCAACAAAATCAATTATAACTCTTCTGTAAATGACACATTCACACATGCAAATCATAACTGAGCATAAAGTTTTACATATTTGTTTTTTGCCAATATACGTGATTCTTTTGATTTAGAAATTCTCAGAAGACTATTATTGCTCGAAACGCAAAGAAAAAACAATACTACAACAATTTATTGATTTTGAGTTAAGAATGTACTTCAGCTGTAATATATATGTATATTAAAAGTATGTCTGCTCTTACCGAGTTAATAAAAAACTGTCGATAAAAGTTATCGATTTACACTTTCAATAATCGCCCTTCCATTAGCATCATAACGCCCGAAGTTAATTATTTTCTTTAAATTATTCAAAATTAGTGGTGAATTAATACAAGGTGGTGCAGTTCAAGTTCTGAATTGCAAATTTGCTTTCAGGATTGATTAACAAAAAGATTTTATACTAAATCAAAGTCTGGTTAAAACTGACTTAGGGGGAAGTGGGGCACCTTTGAATTGGGGCACCTTTAAAATTCGGTTTTTTTTTCTCCTATTTTTAAATGAAACTGGACTTTACCATAATATAATTTAGTTAACTTTAACTGAAGCTGAAATTGCATGATGAGAGGATTCAGTTCTATCATGAGAAATACGATTTTGTATGCATGACAGAATGCCCAAAAGTACTCCAGAACAGGGCAACTTCAGGAAAAATTTGTCCAGTATTTCAGGTAGTTTCCAAAAAGAAAATTTGAAGCTCGAAGTTCTTGGAAAAGGAATAAGTTTGAATAATTATATTAAATTATTTTTAAAAGTTTTATACACAAAAACATTATTAGACTAAAATTTTATTGCAGAATTTTACTTCTGTACGCATTTTTTTCTCAATGTTGACTTGTACAATTCTCTAAGTAAGAAATTATAGAACAAAAATTCTTATAATCTGCTTATAGCGCTCTTGGTTTCGTCACTGAGACTACTACAAGCAGGGTGTCGCACTTTTAATGGACTTAAGAGCTTCTATAGGAATTTCAACTCAAAAATCTCATTATAAGCTTTATCTCTTTAACGACGAGACATTTTTCGTAGACCGAAAATCAACAATAAAAATAAAACCGTTAAACAAAACTTGTAAAACGTCTTACATCTAACCATCGAAAAGCGAACAGAGTCTAATTTGGTGTATTTTTTTGTCTCTATGAACGATAGGGACAAAAATAGCCCAAAAATTTAAGTAATTTTTCTGACGATGCCAATGACTAATAATTTTCACTCTAACGAAAAATATTATGTTTGAGTATCGTAGTTTATTTTTTCCAAAACGGTTTTGCTTAAAAAAAAACTGGAAGTTTAAAAAATAATTAAAATCAATTTTCAATATATGAGAATTTAAAAGTCGTCATTTTTTAGATTAAAAATTTACTTCAACAAATAGCTGGAGACTTGCAAAAAATATTCTAGATTCCTTCAACCTTTTACTTTGCTAATACGTTTATAAATATATAAGCGTATAAACATAAGAAAAAATTACTTTAGTTAGTGAAGAAAAATTATTTTCTTTATGGAACACCGGTGTTTCAATCGTCCTAAAAGGGTTATAGAAGTGCATTAAGAGATTGGTTGAAAGTCCTAGTTCGATAAATATCACGATAAATATCGATTTTGATAATTTTTATATGCCAGTAAAAGCTTTTTTGGATTACTAAAAGGACTAAAATTTATCTAAATATTCAAAAAAAATATTACATTCACTAATTACTATCTTAAAATCAAGAAGTTCTCAAAATCTTTAAATAAGCAGAGATGTGCGGATTTTCAAATCATTTCAAAAACCTATGGACTTACAATGATACAATTTACATTATATCTACAAAAAATTCTCAAGCTAACTTGCATAATAAGGCTCAGTTCCTTTTTAAAATAGGGGAAAAATTGATGGAAAAGCGTCCCAGATTTGCGTAATGCTCGCACTCGTGACTTAGGGCCTTGACAGACATGAGTATTAGCCGAGAGACGGCTTAGCGTAATTATATTCGAAATACTGGTTACATTTCATTTCCATCATTTTCCACTAAGTCGTCTCTCGGCTTAAGTCGCAAGTGTGTCTATAGGGAATTAGACGCTATACCTCAAAAGTATTTTTGCATCATTCATCATTTCCCTACTCAAAAACGATTTATTGAACCGACTGAATCACTCAAAAGATCGCCCAATATAGCTTAGAACAATTGATTTTTTAATAAAAAATACTTATCGGTTGTGAATCGGTTATAAGTGGTTCATTACCGGTTTAGTCTTGTCAGAAATTATAAGACCTTTCCAACGAGCTTAAACTTAAACATTATGCCATTTGGTTGGCATCTCTAGGATCTTTTACACCTTTGACCTTGAAAACCCGATATTAGGAATGATTCAACAATTATTTCAATTATGCTGCACCAACAGATAATTACAATAATTCTAAAACTGCTAAAAAACAAAATAATTCTAAAAAGCTTAATTTCAATGCAGTTAATTCAGAACTTAAATAATAAGCTATACAAATTATTTATATTAATTACAAATTGGGAAACAGATTTAGAGAATGTCATACCCCTAGCTTAAATATCGTGAATGTTTTAGACCAATCTGCGCAAAGGTGGAGGAAAATTTTTCGAAAAATGATGTTGTCCTTTTCTGAAACTAACCAAAACTTCCCTAAAGTACTAGATATCTGGATTGTAAATTCCAAAAGATATATTTACTATCAACAGATTTGGTCGATTTAATTTATTTGAAAAGTTTGAAAATTTTTGACGAGTCTGATGGATTAGTCAAAACGCTTGTAATAAATCTTATTTTCTTTTTTTCTTTTTCTCAGAGTAATAATGGTTTAAAACCACTTAGGGCTACACTTAGGACACTTTCCACTATGGAATGGAACTGTCGATCTGTGTCGATTCTATAGGATTTTTAGGATATTTAGTATATGATTTATGTACATTTTAAATAATGTATCAGTATACTGCCAAAAACAGACTCAAGTTCGAGCTTTCAGCGAATTTTCTCTGCACATTCTTTTTACCCATGTTAATATGCTTATAGTAGTTGTATGTAATATGAGTCTCTGGTTCTTGTGTAAACTTTATACTACGATTGATGAAGATGGAAGAAAATCCCAAAATCATTAATCATATTCCACGAATCTAAGCCCAGTATAATTAAAGTTGTTAATATGTAACCTTCCCCAAAATGTTTTTTAATGACACAAATAATTTGGTAAACATTTGAATGTCTTTCACAGTTCATCAATTTTCGTAATATATGCCTTGTCTCTTGTACGTCAACCTGTAAAGTGTTCAGAAATTTACAATAAGCATAAACAGACAAGATAATTATGCCAGTGGGAACTTAGCCATAGAGGATTTTGCAATAACATTTAATTTATAGGGATAAAAAATTACTTCCAAATCCATGTCAACAATTGCTGCATCGTCATAAATGGGCACATGCCTTGTTAACTTACTACTGCTCATGTGGGCTCATTAAAAGTTTTCGCTAAAGCGCAACTGATTTACAAATTGTTTGCCTCGTTCGGAAAGTGCCATCAGTAAAAAATTACAACAAGAAAAAGGTGCATCCAAGAGGCAAAAACAGAGGGAGGGGGACCACCAGAACGGCCAGAAATGAACCAAAAGACCCATAAACTTTTAATCGGTTTTCTCACATTTCCCACTCACTCTCTGGGTAAATTTACTGGCAAAACACTGAGAATGTGTGTATTGGACGCGCCAAAAAAGAGCTCTCATTGACCGGAAAAGGCAGTCAATTGAATGATTTTCTGATATATGAGAGAGGTTCTTGGCAAATGATTCAATAATTACCAAATAGAGTCAATGGTGGCAAAAAACATGGAGAAGAAACACCAAAAAAGTTTATCTGTTACGCAATATCATTGACTTCTTTCGTCTTTTGCTCAATCTGTGCCTTTTTTTTCGTAGCGGCAAAATCACACTGATAATTGCTCAATTATCTCGACAATAAGTGAACCAACAAGGAGGACCACCTGATGAATCATACACGGAGGGTCAGAGGTGAGAGCTGATTCGGCTGCAGAACCAATCAACTGAGCCGCAATTTGGGAAGATGAAAATTATAGATTCGAGTTTTTTTATCAGAAAGATTTTCTGATTTTCTCATTCAAGTTAATGCACCCATATAAAATTATATAAATCGTCGCCTTCCATCAGAAAGTCTTATGTAATAATACAGCTAGATTATACGAGACTTGCTGATTGAGACGACTAAATTTTAAGCATTACAAAAAGAATAAATTGAACCTTTCCACAGTGCAGTAATGATACATTTATTAAGACGTGCGTTATTTACTCCAATTTAATTTTAATTGTGGAATTGCACAACAAATTGATGAAAAATTTTGCAAACTCTACTTGAATATTCCAACAAACTTTTACTTTTATTTCCTCATATGGTGTTTTGTTATTTCAATTGAACTCTTTCATACATTAGTCTACAAAAGATTATAAATAAGAAACAGAAAAAATAGCCCACTGAAAATTCATCAAAATGAAAGTTGAATTCTTCATAATAAATTTAATAAATTTCCTCGAAAAAAGTATTTCAACAATTTCCTTTTTCATATTATTTCAAAGAAAAGAAAACGATAAATTTCCTAAATCAAGAACCCTGTGGCTGTAAATGCATTTGATTTGGATATCAATTTGAAGAGAAGAAACCTCACCACATTTTTGAGTATAAAAGCTCCTCTCTTCTTAATCAAATATTCTGGTAATTCATTAAAAGACCATCTTGGATTTTAATGCGTTATTCATTGTAAATTAATTCAGGTTAAGATAAATAAATCTCAGACCGCCACTCAAAAAGCCAAACACTCCATGCTGCCGCTCAGAAACTATCTACTGACTTCCATTTTAAGGTGTTTTTTCATTGGTATAGTGAAATAGTAAATGTTGTGAAAATTACACTATTCTCCATCTATTTGTTACTAGAATTAGGGGAAACTGGGGTACCACCAAACACTTTTGAAATATGCGATTTTGACTGAATTTCCTAAGAAAACTGTGAATTTTAGAAAAATGTTGCTTACCCCATGTTATAGTCTTAGGTATAGGCTGCATATTAATGTATACAAGGATGATGTGAAGCACTTCAATTATCCGTAAAAAGGAAAATTGTATCACCATGCATTTTTCGCTTTTTTCCAACCACCCGGGGTACCAATAAACACTTTCTGGGGCACCAAAAAACACCTGTTTTTCTCACCCATTGAAGTTATTTTGGGCATTCACCACAACTCTTAATTGTAAAGAAGGTATTGAAAATGTAAATAATTCTCAAAAAAGCACTGCAAAATTTAGAATGAGTGACCAAAATAGCAAAAAACTAAAGCACTGCACACCGAACATATTTTTCAATGGATTTTTCATCATTTTGTCAACATTCGACTTCTGACTGTAAAGCAGCGCCACTAAAATCGTGGCAAACACTATACCTAAAGTTCAAATTTTGCACGCTCTTCTGATTATTTGCAATAAAATCGAGAAATCATTCGTCAATCCTTGATTAAAATCATTTAAGAATCATTAAGAATCATTTAATGCAAAATTGGGTTCTTGAAACTATATTTTTCCTGAGTCTTGAATGAAAATCCCATGAATGGATATAAATGTCAGAAATTGAACAAAGAGGGAGATGAAGAGTAAGAAAGATAAGAGGAAAAATTTTGCCATTCAAGCTACGCTCGCGACATCTGAAATTGTGAGAAATTTGCCTGTTTGTTGGTGCCCCAAACTCTGTTTTGTGATGGATTTTATATTCTTTTAAAAAAATGTGAACATTTATTTCTTTAGTAGATACATAAATATTATCCCAAAACATGTAGGAAAGTACTGGTGTAGTGAAATTTGATGTAACTTATTTCAGTTTTATTTTCCAGGTAGATATATAAATGACTAAAATTATGAAAATCTCACAATTTTGCGAAAAAAGATTCTTATTTCTAAACTACTTGAACTATGTGGATCATTCTTTCTCTGGACAAGGACCCCTATAGTATCTATGATTTCATGTAAGTCTCATTCTCTGAAATCTTATACCTATTTAAAAAATCGCAGTGTTTGGTGGTACCCCTGTTTGGTGGTGCCCCAGTTTCCCCTATATTACTTATCTCTATCCTTCAAATTACTTGTACTTGAATCAAGAAGCTAAAAAATCTCTTTGTATATAAAGATTTAAGTATCAAAAGATGTAAGAGAAAGTGGGGTAATTTAAGGCAAGTTTTTTTAAGACTGATTGACTAAATATTTATGGTGTATATTCAAGCTTACTAAGTCTAGATAGTTCCTTTCAATATTCTAAAATCCTATATGTTCAAAAGTTGTGCATTGCTTGAAATCGCCCCACTTGCCCTACCTAAAACACAGGATAATTTTCAGGAATAAACCCTAAAAAATTAAATTTTGACAATAATTTTGGATATCTGCTCTGGAAATACTTAGAATCGGCTTTTGAAATTTCTGCGGTATATTTTCAGATAGTTGGTCTATCAATTTAAACAATAAAAATATAAACCACTTTTAACCTTGTAATTCAGGCTTCCCCCTTAAAGGAGTTTAACTATTTACCTTGAAAATCAGTTAGTTAAGGAATTAATAGTTATCATTAACGCATATGAACGAAATATCAAAATGTCACTGTATTATAGGCGATAGTAGGAATGGAATTAAAAAACATCTATATACAAAAGATCAATTTACAGGGGGAAAATTATGCAATAGGGGAGACTGGGGCAAAAAGTCACAAAACGGATATATTTTTTTTAACCTACTCGAGTGCTTCAAAACTTTTTAATTAGCGCAGTTTTATAGGAAATTTACCGCTCTACAACTTTGTGAAAGTAATTTTCCTCTATTTTGTAAGGAAATACGTTTATCGAGCCAATTTCTAAAAGGTAATTTTCTGACTATTCTCAAAAATCCTGGGGCAAATATTATCAGACATTAGGTATTATCATATTTTGATTCGCTTCATTACGGGCTTCCGTAAATTTGAAAAAATACCTAGAGGACCTATTTTCATAGAAAATTTATTCATCTACACCGTCTACACCTTTGTAAAACACCTTTTTCTCTGCGAGAAAAGTGAGAAAACGAGAAAAGCGCTTTTCAAGCTATTTTACAAAAAACACACAAAAGGCTGCAAATCGTTTGACCAATGCAAACAACAAGCAGCGAGACATGATAATGACGATTCTTTTTCCGTGGGACATCAGAAATTGCTTCGCTTCTTGTAACTTTTTGCTCTATTCTCTTTTTCTCTGGAGAAAAGAACTTCTGTGAAATTCTAAAATATATAGCGGATTCGTATTCAAGAAATCCAAATTATTTAGAAAATATTCATCAGTGTATCAATTTTGGAAAATAAGTAGGTAATTATTGTTATCTTCTCCGAGGAAAATATTTCAAAAATAGGGCTAAAAATTTCGATATTTTTTATTTTCTAAATTTCTTGTTCGAATTCTAAGAAACTTACGACACTGAAGAAAGTCTATGGAGGCTATCTATAGAAAAAAATTTGAGCCGCTATCTTTTTTACCTTGGAAGATATTGAATTTTGAATTTTTTCGATTTGTGACTTTTTGCCCCAGTGTCCCTTAGAGAATCTATTTGGATAGATTATATTACCTATCGAAAATTAATATTTGTGGTCTAAATCTCTCTTTCAATTCAAGTAATAAAATACAAGGATTGTATACAACCCGGTAATTTTTTTAAATTTTTTTCTTTAGAAAAGCTAATGAAAAATTCAAATTCAATCAGTATTCAAGAAAAAAGTAAAAAAAACAACTGGGTTAGAATAGCCTAATTCAAAACCTGCTCCACATGAGTTTTTTTTTTATTAAAACGTATTAATTTGTATTGCAATTTGTAGTGGATTTTAGATAATGTCTAAAGCGTAAACAATCAAGTAAGAGAATTAGTATAACATAAATAATAAAAATTTAGTAAGGAAAGGCTTTCAAGCTTCTCACATACTAATTAATGCTGAAACTCAAAGAAAGAGCCGTTGTACAATCCGCTTTTTTCTATCTTGTCACCGCTCTGAAGCCTAAACGATAAAAGATATCAATTTCTGATCTTCGGTGACCCCCAATAAAAAAAAAAACATTATCTTCAGGCTTTGGACTTTCACTTTGGAGGGCTCAATTTTTAACCGTAAAGATTACAAGGATATTCGTTGGTTTGCTTTTTAACACGATTACTCTTCTAAAGTTACTCAAATATCTATCTCAGTAAAACGCGTAATCTGAAAATGTGTAATTTAAATTTGATGTAATAATAAACTGTGATTGATTACACAGTTGTGTATATTTTGTTACATGTTTCGTGTAAAATTACACGATTTCCAGACAAAATGTGTACAAATTACACAAATGTGTATCAGTACACCCGATTACATGTTTATGTACTTACAATGAAAATTATGGTAAAGTTGCCAGGATTTTTTTTACTTTTCATAGATGGGATATTTGCCTAATAATCTGTGGTATTTGTTGCAAAACACGCACCGCTGCGTAGTCATTTACCACAAATGTAGATATTATCTCTAACATACAATTTTTTCCCAAAGCATTTTAAAATTTTTTAAAGTTAAATCCTAATGCTTCTTAAAATATTTTAAAAATCCTATAAAGATTTATAGGCATTCTACGAATAATTCAAAAATAAACAATATAAATAAGCAGAATACTTTAGGCTTTAAAAGTCCACCTCCGCTACCCTAATCTGAGATTTTCAAGAGGCATAGATTTTATATTATTTCGTGGGGCACTTACGAAAATAGACAGAAAACAAGCGATAAAGCAGGAAATAAATAAAATATATATTGGTGTTAAAAAGTAAGCAACTCTGTGTGTGGGAATTTTTGGATAAAAAAGCAATTTGTAATGAATAGTAAATTTTCAAATGGGAAGTCATTAGAGGAATTATTCTGAAGCACACAAAGTGTGGTAAAGAATTCATGGTCTTTTTTTTTCCAACACTCACTTCTTTCATCTCATGAAGAAGGTCAAAAGAATACAAAATTACGGCTAGTGGTATTCAATAGGGATCATCCTATATACATATGTGTATATTAAGAGGAATTTCATTCTTGACGCACTTTTTATATCGAGATTTTTTTGCAAATCCACAATAGTTGAGAAGAGTGTCAAGAAGCTGCTGCGAAGATCGCGATCTTATCCTGAAAATGTTGATTTCCCATTGCATGGACAAGAAATGACGGAGATTCTATGTGGAGAGAGAGAAAGAATTGAAGATAGATATAGAAACAGCTGCAGAATGGTTTAAATTGCCTGAGAGAAGTTCTTCTTGGAGGAAATTCTATTGATCCATGATAGACGCTCTTTTGTGGGCTTAACGGTATAACCTCAGTGTGTCTACTAAGCCACGGTAGTTTGGAAGATTTTCTGAATTAGATTTCATCAAGTAAACTTTCCTCCCAAACCAGCTTACCGGTCTTTCAAGTGAGAAATCCCATGCGAAATCATAATATTTGACGAACTTCCATATGAACAATTTGTGGAGATTTCCTGTGAGATCTTCACTCATCTTGGGGAGTCTTCAATCGCCACACGATCATCCTTCGAGTTTCTTGCTTTGTCGCCACTTTCGTACCCAAGGAATTTCGATTTGATTTTTTTCTTCTTACTTCTTTTTCACATAATCTTCAAGGTCTCCTCTCTTTTTCTCCATCATCTTGCCCTTCCACACCAGCATCTTCAGCTACATCTTCAAAGCTTTTGATCACTGTGTGTTTCTTGAATTCTGACTCTCAATGATTTTTTTTGTCGTAATTTCTTTTCAAAGCTGGTACACAAGTGTCTGGATGGGGATTTGTTAAAAGGGCAACTCTCGCTCTCTGTACCATTTTCATACATGGCTTCGGTGTTTTTTTTGTGAAGAAATCACCAAATGCCACAGTGAAGATTGCAAAAAAAAATATCGGCAAGAATCCAAAAGTCAACATTGATCAGGTCTTCAAAATGAAAAAGTTTTGTGGTTTCGGCACTTCTTCACCTTTACCATCCTTCTTCTTCCCCTCACTCCTGTTCATCCTAACCCTTTGACCGCAAAAGCTCAACGTACAATTCACTAACTTTAATTGAGGCTGTGCAATCATCAAGTAATTTCTATGGATCTCTCAGCAATGTCGTTCATAACATCATCAAAGAGAGACTTTTGCCGCCGCACTAAAATGCACAGAGAGAGTGAGATTAAATTAAAATGATGATGACGAGGCTTCTTTGCCATCAGTGGAATCTTGAGTAAGATCACTCAAATGGGATGGAGATCAGTAGAAGGAATCATTTTTCGCCTTTTCCATCTTCCGCACAATTCTAGAGCGCTCAATTAGCTCTCCAATGATCCCCAGAAGATCACATTCAGATAACGCTGAGTGGTGATCTGGGGTCTCCATAGACTAAGATTTGTGTATATACAACATTTTGAGAAATCACAGTTCTTAATGCATCAAATTATTGGGATAGTTTACCAAGTCAATTGGGAATCGTGATTGTAAGTAGAAACTTTCAATTAAACAATGATTTATTGTATTTTATGAGACACATCGCTTTTTTTTTCAAACCAGGAACCTTGCCATAAACCTCGATCATGAAAAACTTTTTTGCGGATTTTGCGCGATAGGGTATTTGTCCATATAACCTCCATGGAGGTCAATGGAAAATTTTTGCGTGTGAAAAGAATGAAAAAAGATGTATATAATTCTTGTATAGCACTTTTTAGACATTTGGTTGGGAAAATGTGCAAAATTCTCACATTCCCAACATGACTTCACAACAAACCATGAAGCAAAGATAATTTATTAGTTATTGAAAGAGTGAAAATTATTTTTAATTTGTGCACAAGAAATATATATATATTTTTTTTTAATATGTTGGATCTTTTCATAAACACTCAGTTAAATTCCGTGAATTTTTTTTCTGACAGATGCTAACATAATGGGATTTTTGTTTCTTATTCTTTAGCTGGAACTACTCAATTCTCACTCAATAACCATTTTCCATTGACTCAACATCTACAAGATCACTATTCGAGAAAGATATTCACAATATTCTTCAAAATTTTATGAATTATTCATCCATCTTGAACGAAAACTCGTAATTGACTTAACCTTGAAGGATGTTTTTCTCCCAATGAATTCTTCCACCTGGAATAGATTCTTTCGAAGAAGGAAAAAGATCTGAGACAAAAAAACTACGTTAATTGCTTGTAAGATAGTGAAAAATTCCACTGGTCACACTTTTAAGCCCCACCATTCATACACTCAGAGGAATTTAAGGATAAAGTATACCAGGGTAAATAGATATTTATTTACAGTAAAATAGAACTGGTGAGATACATTCTTACACTGCGAAAAAAACAGGGGTCCGATTAACTTTTTTTCCTCATAACTTCAACACTTTTTAGGTGTAAAAATATGTCAACATTTTTTAATGTTAATTTTACACCTTTTTAAAGGTAAAATTAACATGAAGAAGGGTAACTTTAACCCCTATTCATTACTGTGACATTGTATCATAAAAATTCCGTCTAGAGGGGTTTACTATATTTGACTTAGAAAAATACAACGGAAGATGGGATTTTTAAAATACTCAACTCATACTTATTGTTATTTTTGCTGCTCGAACACAGAGTAAGCAGTATACATCTTTCCTCGATTTTAAGTTATTTCGACACTTTACTCTTCAAGGGGTCCAATTTTAATAGAATTTTGTAAATCTGAGGTTTTGAGTTTTTTGTCGTCACACTCTTTGTCCGCCTGTCCGTCCGATTCTCGGCAGCTCTAGAGGCTAAACGGTTTAAGATAGAAACTCTGGACTTTCGGCGGACCCCCTTTCCATAAGTCGACTCTGTGACCATTAATATGACTGATTAATGAATCAGTTCAAATCGGTTAAGAACCGATAAACTTTGAATAATGTGAAAGTACTTTTGAGGTATAGCATATCTCTAATTAACGAGTTCGAAGAATTCGCAGAGCATAGGACGCTTTGTCATCCCTTTTTGCCGAGTTTCCTTAAATATGTTTTTTTTATTGTTCTTCTATATAAGTGTGAAGAGAATATTATTAGTCAAAATTTTTTTTTCAAGAATTCAAATAAACATGTTTTATATTAAAGATCAATGCTAGTGACTATAAAAACAATTTTCTATAAAAGCGAAATAGGGTGAAAGGAACACCTCTTCGACAGGGAACCCCTATAGGCACTTTTGTGAAAATCTGGAAATTTATTTAATATATCTAATAAAATGTAAGTAATATGACGTTTTCTCATTAATCTACGTTTTCCGATAAGGATAAATATTCAAATTTTGAATTCTAAATGGTACAGAGTAAGGTGTCAATAGGTACTGATACCAGTTCTTAAAAGCGTCAATAGGTGTTCCTTCCACCCTGCTCAAATATATCATTTCTCACTAGTCCCATAAAAACTGACATAAAATTGATAACATTTTCTCTAAAGTATGAATCATCATGTATGATAAACCGATAAAAAGAATTCACAAAATTTCTAAGCCAAATTAAAAAATGATCTAAACGAATTCTAAGAGTTTGAATATCGCATTAATATAATCAATACAAGCCTGATTAAAAATATATGAAACCCTGGTGCAAAAGCGCTGTTTTCTTTTAACAAAAATCTTTCCTATACACCTTAATATAGATAATTTAATACAAATCTTTTCGTATTATACCCAATACCTTCAGACACACTTACTACGAATGGTAACTCTTGCTAAGTTTCTGGAGGAAAAACCATGTATCAGACATAGAATTTGTGTTGAAAGGATCCAAATCGTCCGGAACTAATGCATAAATTTTGAAAAAATAAGTTCGTCAAACCCTAGGGTTCACTATGCCCTATTATAATACATATATATAGCACTAACAAAATTTTATTCGAGTGCCGCTTCCGTGGTATTCTTCCAAGGTCACTAGGAGAAAATATCACAATAAATTTATATCTAGCGATATATAGGGCATATTTCACATATCTCAATGTCTTTCATTCTTCAATTTTACATCAAATAAATACGAAATTTAAACCAGCTATGCTGAAATACTTTCCTAAATCTATTCCTAGATTATATTCCCGGAATGATAGTTAATAAAAAATTAAAAGATACGAAAAAATATTGATTATTTTTACCAGCCTAATAAAACTACAAGGTCAGATTATAAATTATTCGACAAAATATTAGCGATATAGGGAAAAGCTTTGAGGTTTCGTACACACTCGGGTTTTAAAAAATTAATATTTTTCGAGTTTTCTTTAAGGAACCTAACATATTGTTTTTTAAGAAGTATGTGGCTTAAGACTGGCATTTAAAATATATTTCCATATATAGGTCAGATTATTTAAAATAATATGGAAAAAATATGAAGTTTTTGAGGGCAGAAGGTGTGCGAAGCATGAAACCTTCCCCTATGTTAATTTTCTTATACAAAGCAAAGATTGTCAATCCTGTAACTCGTAGAATCAATTGCAGTGAAGCTCACTTAATGGATCATTAGATTTTTAATCACCAGAAAAATTTTAGCAACAAGTCTAGCGACCTCAAGGAGACTCGAACCCGGTACACTTGCATAACAGAAGTATTCTACCGATTCTACTACCCAATGAAAGTTCATCAAGTTCAAAATATGACAAGGTTTAAATCAAACCTTAGCGTTCTGAACATATTCATTTCTCTGAGTACATTGAATCTGTGGTAGAGTGGGGAACAAGGACTGACAGGGCTAAGAAACATTTTTCCATTCTCTTCTTTGATCCTCATTTTGTTCAACATGTGATCATTGTGTGGAACGTGATTTTTTTCCATGGCGATCACTACTAAATTACGCTGGGATGTAAAGCAAATAACTTACGTGATTGAGTTAATTAAAGTGTTGATTTTTTTATCGTACTAAAAGAACAAATAAAATAATGTATGCAAGGGACAAAATCCCTGCCACTCACCAATGTCATGTTAAGAAAATATTCCACACAGCACAAAACATGAGTGTTTCACCATGCAAAATTGTTTTGAAGAAGCAAAAGAAGCAACAAAAAAACATTTAAAAAATGTGCTGAGTATTGTTGGAAGGTATTTGAATAGGAGGGCGATTGTGAGTGGTTCTCTTAGGAGTACCAGCTCCAGAGCTAGCGCGCTATCTCAGTGGAATTCTCCTCCAAGTAGCGTGGATTTCGGTTTTTTTTTCTTCATTTATATATATATAATATATTTATTGATGTACTGAGCCACTAGGGCCATTTTGTACATTTTTATGTTTACATAAATTGATCTGATCAAATTTCAATTAAAGATAATGGGTATTTCGCGAGATTAAACTTAAATTTCATTGTACAGATTAATTTTTTTCAGAAATTCAATAATTTTGAGTTCAGAAGCATAGTCTTCTTTTAAAATATTTCTTAAATTTTGATTTTGGAAAATACTTGACCTTACATCATCATATAAGTTACATTCTTTCAATATGTGTTCAATGGAAAGTGAAACTCCACAAAATTCACAAATAGGAAAATTATCTTTTGTCATTAAAAACTTATGAGTAAGTCGACTATGGCCTATTCTAATTCTGTTTAAAATAATTTCATTTTGCCTACTATGAGAGTTCGAATAGATAAAACCAAAAGGATCAATTTTACTCTTTTTTAATTTATTACTAGGTGATATATTTGCCCACAATAGATTTCTTTTTTCCAAGATTTTTGATTTAATGTGATTTTTTTGATCGTGAAACGTAATTGATAAGTCATCAACTAATTCTCGTGTAGCACCTTCGGCAGCAGCTCTATCGGCACGACAGTTTCCGTAGATCCCAGAGTGGCCTGGTACCCACATTAACTTTAAGTGCGGATAATTTTCCATTATAGAGTTTCTAATATCAGATACAATAGGATTTTTATTATTTAAATTTAAAATTGCTGAAAGGGTTGATTTACTATCAGTACATATCAATCTCTTCTCATTAACTGAAAAAGGAAAATGACAAACAGTTTGGATTGCTTTAGCTTCAGCGCTAAATACTGAACATTGATCGGATAACTTTAAAGAAGACACCGAACTATCAGGATGGAAAATCCCTAACCCTACACCTTGTTGGGATTTAGAACCATCCGTAAAGTATATTGACCAAGATGAATAACGTGTATTACAAATTTCTGAAAAAATATTTTTAAAAACTACAGGAGAAGTATTTTCTTTAATATGGGCAGAGAGAGTTAAATCAATACTATCTAAATTAAAGGTCCATAATGGATGATTTGGAATATAGTTTTGAATAATCGGAGAATCTACTACGTTGAGGTCATTAGCTTGTAGTGTAGCTCTTGAAGTATAGGGCAAAGATCTTTTCGAAGAATTATTAGAATTAAAATTAAACTGATGAATAGGAATATTTGGCACAGATTTAGCTCTATAAAAATAATTAATGGATGTGTATGATATTCTTTGTTCTATAGAAGGAAATCCAGATGCAGCATAAATACTTTCCACAGGTGAGGATCTAAAGGCGCCAAGTGCTGCTCGAAGAGCGGAATTGTAGACAGGTTCTATAATTTTAAATCTGCTAGGGATAGCAGAACCATAAGCAACACATCCATAGTCAATTCTACTCAAAATAAGAGCAGATACAATTCTTAAAATTTGAAGCTGTCTTGCACCCCAGTGAGTGTTACTTACAATTTGAATCACCTTTAAGGACTTAGATAATTTTATCCGTAAATCAGTTAAGTGAGGAGTCCATGTTAATTTCTTATCAAAAATAATGCCCAATATCTTCGTCTCGGATACAAGCCTAATTGGAATGTTATATAAGAAAAATGTAGGTGGGCTGCAATTACGTTTAGAGCAAAAGTGTATAAATTCTGTTTTCTCTACTGAAAATTCCATGCCATGGGAATTACCCCAACACTGTATTTTAGAAATTGCGTTTTGAATATTACTTTGTAAGATCTCATCATTTTTATCTGAAGACAAAATAATTAAATCATCTGCATATAAAAGAAATTCAATACCAGGACACTCATTAAGAACATCAGTTAAGCTATTGATAGCAATTAGAAAAAGAGGGACGCTTAAGACAGATCCTTGTGGAACGCCATTTACTTGAGGATAAACAGCAGAAGAATTCTGTCCGATCAGAACTTGAAAGCATCGTTTTTCAAGAAATTTTTTTATAAATTCGAGAATATTCCCATTTAAACCCCATTGTATTAATTGATGAATAATAATAATTTTCCACGTTTTCTCGTAAGCCTTTTTAATATCAAAGGAAACACAATGAGTATGTTGATTTTTAAGTCTATTTTCTGTTATATAAGATTGAATAAAGGCAATATTATCGTTAGTAGATCTACTATTTCTGAAACCTGACTGTCTTGGTGAAATAAAATTATTAGTCTCAAGCCACCAATTGAGACGTTTAGCAATAATTTTTTCTAAAACTTTACTATGACAATTTGTTAAAGAAATCGGACGATAACTACTTGGAGAAGACGGGTCTTTGGATGGTTTTAAAATTGGAACAACATTTGCAGATCTCCAACAATCAGGGTAGATCCTTTCAGATAGAATACGGTTAAATAAATCCAAGAGAGATTTCTTAGTTTCAAACGAATAATTTTTAATCATATTATAAGTTATGCCGTCTGGTCCAGGGGATTTACCTTTCAAACTATTTAGAACAGAAGACATCTCAAGAAAAGAAATTGGAAAATTCATTTCTTCAGGGCAAGACGAAAGTGGTATTGGAGGATTAGAATTTTCTAAATCTAATTTTACTTGAAGAAGATTTGAGTTATCAAATGAATCATTGGAATTTTGACTAAATTCGTTGGCAAGAATGTCACTGATTGAAGAAGGGTCAGTAATAAAGGTATCATTAATTTTAAGCTGTTTAATGTCTGGGGATTTAAATTTTCCCTCTATTTTCCGAATTTTATCAAAAACATCCTTCGAGGTGGTAGTATTAGAAATGTTTGAAACATAGTCTTCCCACGATTGTTTTTTGTATTTCAAAGCAAGAGATTTAAAATGTTTTCGCTTGACATTAAAATCATTAAAATTTTCATCCGTCATTAGTCTTTTATATTTTTTTAAAGCCGTCTTAGATGCCTTTAAAGCTATCTCAAGCTCATTGTTCCACCAAGGTACAATGCGTTTTTTTGGTTTCGCTTTTGTTTTAGGAATATTAGAATTAGCAGATTCAATAACTGTAGAAGTAAAAGTATTTACTGCGGAATTGACGTCTAAATTTTGTAAAGAAGGCATATTACTTTCAATTTGATTTGAAAAATTAGTCCAATTCGCCAAATATTCCTTCCATCTAGGTCGTCTATTTAAGTCAGGATTATTATCTATACATTCAATATAAATAGGAAAATGGTCACTGCTGAGACTATCATCGCTTACTCTCCAAGTAAGGAGAGTAAATAGTCTGGGACTACATATAGAAAGGTCTATTGTAGAAAAAGACTTGTATCCAGGATGTAGATGTGTAGGGGATCCTGTATTTAAGCAAACTAAATTATTGTTTAATAAAAATGTTTCAACTTTGCGACCTCTTGAATCAATATGATTGGAACCCCAAATAGGGTTGTGGGAGTTAAAATCACCCAGTATTAAAAAGGGCTCAGGAAGTTGGGAAATTAATTCATCCAAATCAGAAATTTCAAAGTTTTGAGAAGGACTGATATAAATCGAACAAATGCAAAGACCGGATAAAATAGAAGTTTTGATAGCTACTGCTTCCAGTGATGTTCTTAACTGAATTTCTGAAAAGTAAAAACCATTTCTGATACAGATAGCTGCTCCACCCCAAGAGTTATGAAATTGGGGAAAGCTACTAACAATATTATATTGTCTTAAAGAAAGAGGTTTGGATAATTGATGATGTGTCTCTTGTAGGCAAATTATATCAGCATTAGTGTCTTTAGATAATCTTTCTAAATCATGGAAATTGTTGAAATACCCATTAATATTATATTGAATAATCATTTTTAAAATTTAGATTTGAAAACAAAATTAATTTAAACTCAAGAAGAATACAAGATAAGACTTAATGCAAGTTACAAGTCCGTAAGTGAACTCATGTCGAAATCGTCTTGCCCGTCTAGTGTAGCACTAGATTGGACAATCAGCTGACCGGTCTCACGTAGAGATCCAAAGGCGTTTTTACCGGCGCCTCCATAAGAGACACCAAGGGAGGAAGCCTCAGGAGAGACTTCCTTGGAGGTTGCCTGGGGAGAAGTATCATCCTGTGGGACAGGAGAAACCTCACCTGACAGGAACATTTCTGATGAAGGAGACACTGAAGACTCACGATCACTGAGGGCAGCTCCCCTCTTACCATTGTTGACGTTGAAGTGAAGATTTTCCTCGCTGTCATTGACGATGAGACGATCTTGAACGTTTGAGGCATGTCGTGGGTTTTGGGCAAGAGTCTCGCTGTAGGAAGCAGTTGTACGATGGGAAGAATTGTACATCTTCTTGGCCATAAAGTATGAAACCTTATGGCTCACTTTCAACTTCATGATATCAAATTCCCGTTTGAAAGTAGGACAAGAACGAGCCCAAACTGGGTGATCATCACCACAACTGGCACATTTGGCAGGAGCTTTGCAATCTCCATCATGGCTGGAATTAGCACAGCGGGGGCAAATTTGGCGCTTAGACTTACATTTTGATTGAATATGCCCATAAATTTGACATCCATTGCATCTGATAGGATTGGGGATGAATTCCCTCACCTTCAAGGGATAGTAGTAGGAATCAATCTTCTCCGGAACCTTCGGGGAGTTGAAAGTTAGCACAAAAGTGCCGGTATCTTTCTTCTGCTTCTTCCCATTCACTGTCACAGTCTTCTGGATTCTCTTCAGGTCACAAACATTGAACTCACGCAGCTCAGAAAGCAATTCCTTGTCTTCCATGTGAGTGTAATCATGGCAGGCGATGACACCTTTTGATGTATTCAGGGTACTATGCCAAGTGACTAGAACATCTTTTCCACCCAATTTTGTCAATTTCAGAAGCCTTTCTCCTTGAATAGCGCTGAAAATCTCAACAAGTAGCGTTCCGTTGGCCAAAGGTTGCATCTTTTTGACGTTTCCTCCACAAGCTGCTTTCATTTCTCTCTTCACTTTGAACACTGATATCGATTTAATCGAAACATTCTCTTCTACTGCTTTTACTACCAAGAATTTGGGCTCATTGCCCTCATCAGCTGATCCATAAGACACACAATTGTTTATTTTCCTTTTTTTACTTGTCGAAAGAGCGGGAAAATCACTTTCGTTAAGATTTGACAGCACTTCAAACCGATTGTTCGAAAGTCCACCTCTGTCGCTCATGGCGACACCGCCGCTCTGAGCGGCCATCTTAACAAACACTCACTTCTAGAAAATTGTTTTTTTTTTTTAAAGACGAATTTCACAAAAAATAACAATCCTGCACAGAAACCCACAAGCTTAAAAGTGACTATAGTCTTTAAACAGCAGACAGAACAGGTATTTGTCTTTAGAGATGCACTCTTTTAATGAAAAAATCACAGTAATACGCAGACCAAAAATCTTATATCCCACCGCATGGAGTCGCTCCTCTCTTTTTTGTTTTCTTCATTTATCTCCAGCACTTTTGTGTCTCTAAGATCATTAATTTGGCGCCAAATTACTCATTGCGGGCGTCTCATTGCGTGCCACATACAAACGTACGATAGTTTTCATGGTCACATTCGAGAATGCGTGAGTTATTTTTTTTTTTTTTGTTTTTGAGTTTTTCGGACCCCATCAAATGTGCCTCACGGCGTGATCGAAATCTCCCCTTTAGCTCGATTGCGTCCAAAAAAGATTGTGGCGCAACTCTTTTATAATGTGGATAATGTACCTGGAAAGTGGCGTCACGAGAATTCCAAAATTGGTTGCCGGCGACAAATTTGGTACTTTTCAGCAACATTGTAAAAATCAATGAGATCAACTTTTTTTTCCCCATTGGACTTTTTATCATTTTTCGTATTAAATGAAATATCGTGATTTTGGCAATGTATCCGTCAACCGAATCTGGTTTTACCAAGATTGATGCATTGCACAATTGTGAGATGAAAATTGAAATTCTTTTCCCAGAATTTCTCTTTCAAGGGACATACATTGTTGCCTCTCTGGATCGATCATAAGAAATTGAAACGCATTGACGTTAATTTATTTTGTATAGCCTGTTTTTTCTTTTAACCTCAAAATTCGTCACACAAATAACAATTTCCTCTTTAAAAACTCCAAATATGCACTTGGTTTAGTAATTATAGTGCGTGAAAAATGACTCTCACTTCCTTAATACCAGAACGGTGTTGTCGGTGTTGTATTTACTGAATTTTTGAGGTTGCGGCTATAGAATATTCAGAGCGCCATACAACATTCCATTGAAGAATTCTATAGCAAATACAGTTTGATATTCTCCCATCTGTAAAATCAAGAATTGCATTCACATAGGGAATTTGCGTGCCTCTTGGACCATCTGACTGAGACTTCAACACGGGGAAAAAAGATCGTCACCCCTGTCAATATATTTTTCGAAATGAGGCTGAGGCCATTTGGTGATCGTGCATCCCATCGCTGATCGTATGACTTGCTCTGGGAGTCTCTCTCTCCTGGGAAAACTACTCGCAAGACCTCAACGGAAATTGCAAGGCTGTACGCGAATTTATCTGCCGATCTACCATCGACAAGTTGTCTCTCTGGTATTCTTCTCTTTTGCAACGGATGTCTCGCTCTGTTTCCCACCCGGTCAATGGTAGTGAAGTTGAAATGGTGCAGTAAGGGTTTGCTGAATACATTTCGCCAGTTGCAATTGTTCGTTATTTTAAGAGGAAGATTAGGCAAATTTGCTCATTCCTTTCGGATCGTAGAAATTCTATGTTATCTGCCTGAAATTGAGTTTTTCCAGAGGATCGATTTGTAACCGACCTTGACTTAACCCTCGACCCCGACATCCCTTAAAAACAGTCAACAACTGACTATTAAATTCGAACACTCTGCAATTGTAACTCAAGTGCAACTGGAGAAGAGTGAATGCATTTGCCGTGCTGGAAACTCGATGCCCTGGACGAACCAGTTTATCAAATTTCATCTTCTTCTTTTTGTCACATTGCTGTGGAATTCAACTCTCCTTGATCATTCTTTTTGCTTCACACAATTTTGCACTCAAACGCACAATTTTATTCTTTTCTTCCATGCACCATCATCTCTTCACTTTAATGGTGAATTATGAACGAATTTGATCGTATGAAATTTCAAAATATTGCGACATACAACCTCGATTGCTGTCAAATTTAAATTTTCATTGTCTTTGCAAAGTATATAAAGTCATTGAATCCAGCATAGTATCATAATATATTAGCTTGACCATGAAATTTTCATGTTTCCACCAATTGAAGATCAAAAGAAATTTCACCAGAGAAATTTCATGGAAATTCCTTGAAATTTTCACGTTGTCTGTCTCACAATATATTTCAAATTACACGGTGCGACAAAATTTACCTTTTTGTGGGTGTCTTTGACGAGAGTGCCAAAACTTGTTAGAGGGTCATTTAAGGACCTCAAATCTGCAATCCGTTTGTCCGGGTCACCTCTAGATTTTTTTGAAAAAGCATATTTAGTTTTTTGATGTTTTATAAAATTCAAAAATTCATATCTCCGGTTCTAATTATCCGGTGGTAGTCACATAAAGCTAAACTGACGCGTAATTTCATCCTCTATAACTCTTGTGAACATATCAAGCATCTACGATGAAAATGAAGTATATTTTTTAAAGATTTTTTGAAAAAGGGCACCTAAAATGGTGCATTTTTCTGTGTTTTTTCCATCTTCTAGTAATTTTCCCACTTTAATAGAGCATTTATATGTCAAATAACTATGCCTAAAAGTTAGAGAATTTAATATTCTTTCATATCTTTTTGGTTTAAATTTTCTATCCTAATTCGTTTATTCACAATAATTTATTGAAAATAAAATGCATTATTATAAAAATAAAATCTCTTATTATATATAATTATTTGGTATCTTTGTCTAACCTACTGAAGAGCATTCTCTTTTGCACTCTCACTTACACATTTCATATAAAAAGAGGCGAAATGAAAAAAAGAGACGTATATAAAAATAAAGAGAGAAGAATAGTTTTCTGGCACTCATAACAGCTATTCTTCTCTCTCTATTTTTAAATACGTCTCTTTTTTTCACTGCACCTCTTTTTATATGAAATGTGTAAGTGAGAGTGCAAAAGAGAATGCTCTTCTGTAGGTTAGACAAAGATACCAAATAATTATATATAATAAGAGATTTTATTTTTATAATAATGCATTTTATTTTCAATAAATTATTGTGAATAAACGAATTAGGATAGAAAATTTAAACCAAAAAGATATGAAAGAATATTAAATTCTCTAACTTTTAGGCATAGTTATTTGACATATAAAATGTTCTATTAAAGTGGGAAAATTACTAGAAGATGGAAAAAACACAGAAAAATGCACCATTTTAGGTGCCCTTTTTCAAAAAATCTTTAAAAAATATACTTCATTTTCATCGTAGATGCTTGATATGTTCACAAGAGTTATAGAGGATGAAATTACGCGTCAGTTTAGCTTTATGTGACTACCACCGGATAATTAGAACCGGAGATATGAATTTTTGAATTTTATAAAACAGCAAAAAACAAAAAAATGCTTTTCCAAAAAAATTAGAGGTGACCCGGACAAACAGATTGCAGATTTGAGGTCCTTAAATGACCCTCTAACAAATTTTGGCACTCTCGTCAAAGACACCCACAACGTGTCGCACAGTGTTATCAATTCTCTAGTGCAAATTCCTCACTATTTTATTTTCTGTGATCTTGAATATGTTTGCCATGATCTTGTTAGTACATACTTTTCTCAATATACCATATAAGATCTATCGTTGTATCTTGGCTTTCAATTATCTCTCATGGAGGACAGAATTAAAATTATATACAATTATTTGATTAAATATTTGCAAGTTATCTTTTGAATCTTCAAACATTTTCCATACATGTTATTAATCATTGTTCCCACAGAATATTTTGTTCTAGTTATCTGATTAGCTCTTAAAATTGTAAGTACTCAAAACTTTCAAAATTACAAACACAAATGCGGAGTGACTGAAGTAATTTCACAGGACAAAAAAGGACACCATAGAAAGAAACTAAACATAGAACTGATTAAAGTATCAATCTTTGCAGCATTGCATTTAGAGCAAGTTTTACATAGACAGAGATTTATTTGACCTTAGAGCATTTTCTTAAGAGTTCATCCATATAGACAGTCTAAAGTACATTGGGAGCAAGCATATCTTTATACTGGTACTATTGGGAATTATACATATTGTGACGAGTGCTTATAATTCGCGCTCCATGCACTGTTAGCTGTAAGTTTTCGTCGTAGTTTTTCCCGCCTCTTTTCTGTTGCCTATCTTCCGGCGTTAAAGTTCCTCGGGCGCCAAATTAAATTCGACAGTTGGTAGCAGTGGCATGTCATCGTTGACACATCAAGGTGGTGGATTCACGTCAAAAATGGGCTTTATAAAGAGCTTAGGAATGGCCAGGGAGTAGAGTTTCCAGCGGGCCATCGAGGCAGCAAGAGTGGAAGACAGCCGCCAAAGATCCAGCAAGGTGGAACGTGCAAAGCGGAATCCAGGGCAGAAGGAGGGCGATACGTTACGAAGACGCTCTCCTCATCGCCACCACCAGCCCCGGAGGAGAAGAAGCAGAGAGAGGACCCCTAGCCGAGCAAGAACTCCACGTCTGGAGAGAAGCTCCCACCGGCGGAGCGGACACGTGGGGAATCGTCTCCCAAACAAAGTATCCGATCCAGTGTGGTGGTACCCACGAAAGCTGGTAGCGAGAGGCCCGATTATCCCCGGGAGTTATTTAAAACCCCAGTGGCGGTCCCGAAGAGAAGTAAACTGCCCGAGGAAGGAACGCCCAAAGAGTGGAAGCACTTTAAGGCCGAAAATTCCCTGCCGAAACTCGTCTCACCGTTACCTCCCACACCCGTGGTTGCCCAAGCAGAAGCTCCTCGGACTCCCGAGACGAAACCGCCGATTGTCGCTGCCCCACCACCACCGCCGGTGCTCTTCAGAAGGGAAGTGATTGGAAAGAGGGAGGGCACTCCGCCTCGCCACCGAATTCCAGTTCGTCAGGCCCCAGTCTCCCCTCCGCCGGCCAGAGCAGGTGAACACACTCCTCCCCGAATCTATCCGTCCCAAGGAATCGGAGGACAGAGCCAGCACGAGCAGGTTTATCCGCCAGCTCTGGAACGACGTTCCCCTTGGAGTAGGGCACTGTTCAGGGCGCACTACCTCGCCCTCAGATTGGCAATAGAGTGGGGATACCGACCAAGACCCCCTACGTGGCCCCGCTTCAGCGCAGCAGAGCTGGGACAGACTTCCCAGAGTTTCCGGGCTGTTCTAGAGGCCTTCCGGAACGTAACGTACCCCCCACAGGGAGAAGTGGATGCCTGGAGCCCTCCACGGTCCCGGCAACCGAAACCTGATTCTTCGGGACAACGGCAGTAAGGGCAAGAGAAGCAGAGAGGAGATGCAGGAGTAGAACAGAGAAGAAGTAGGGGAAAACTATCAGTAAAATAAAATCGTTAGTGAAATAAAAATTTATTGGTGAAGGGAAAGAGAGAATCTTTTACTGGGCCAGGGTGTTCTATTTTCAACGTCGGAGGATACGTCTTCTAGTGAGTCCATCTCCGGAACGTTACAGTGGTGTCAGAAGTGGGATACGGAGGATCTGGAACCACACAAAAGCATCCCGAGGATCCCCACAACACCCAATGATGGCCCATGACAAGATTTTGGACGACCTGAGGACCGCTCTTTTCCAGCGGATTGATGAGCTTCAGGTTTCTTTCCTGAGCGAGGTGCATGGAGAAATGCAGAGATTGAGAGATGAATCGTCGGGGCATAGTCGGCAGATTGAGGAGATCCTCCGCCGAATGAATTTGTCAGAAAATTCCGCCCATCTGCACGAAGGTGGACCCCCCACTACCCCGAGAAGAAATTTCCTCACTAATGAGTCGACTGTCGCCTATCCGGAAGGCACCGAAGACAATTTACCTAGAGACTCACACTCGAATAGCACCGAATCGGTGGCCGGTGACGCTCCTATGGGCTTGGGAGTGCTTTTCGGGAGAGCAGCCCGCGGAGAACAACCCAGGGAATCCGGTAAGCAATTTCCATTAGCCGGACCTATACCTACCAAACCCCCATTTCAAGTACCACCCGTGTCGAATGCTTCGACGGAGCATGACTGGAGGGGAATCCCGAGGTTTCCCGAGACCAGAGCGGTGGGAACAAGTGCCCCAGATGCACTGCCTGGATCGTTTCCACAGCCAATCTCATGTGGAGGGGAGACCTGGTCTTTCCCCGCGGCTTCGGGCACGTTCACAATGCTTGGGGACACATATGATGCTGCTACTGGTAGGCTCATAAGTCGATCTGGAAGGTTTCCACCGACCACAGAGGCCAGGAGTTCCGGCTGGATGCATCGGGAAGATTTGAGGACTATGCCTAGTGACTTCCCATTGTCCACCGCGACACGATTGCCTGCAAGAGAGGAACTTAACACAGTTCGCGAAAGGCAACGCTTCTGCCCTACCTCTGTCCTCAGCCCAATTGGGACAATCCCTGGAGCCTCAAATAATGCCACCAGAGATGTTTGGGTTCGTCCACCACTATTGACAGTGCCCAATAGTCGAGAAGCGGCGAATACGAACCACCATCGTGCAGCATTTTACAAACCCGAGATGCCCACAGCGATCAGTGGCGCCACATCACGTTCGGGAGAGACAGCGCGTTTTGAATCGGACAAAACCATATTTCGCCCGAAGATAGACAATTATAACGGCGAACAGCCGTTGGAGGAATATCTGGTTCAATTTGAAGTGATTGCCGCTGCATCACACTGGGACATGAGTCAACGGACTACCATGCTCGTGGCTGCCCTAAGAGGCCCAGCTCTTGGTGTTTTAAGCAGCCTAGAACCGGAGGATCGCTGTGTGTGGGAACGTGTAGTTTCCGCGCTTCAATTGCGCTTTGGACGAGAGCATCTACGGGAATTAGCGCATGTAGAGCTGAAGGCGCGACGCCAGCAACCGAAGGAGGGATTGGCTGCTTTCGCAGAAGCAGTGCGCAGACTGGTGCGTCGCGCATTCCCAGAATGCCCCTCCACGACGCATGATCGTATTGCCGTCCAGCAATTTGTCGATGGAATCTCCGATCTGGATGTACAGGATCTGGTGCGGTATGGACGTGCGCGCACTTTAGAACAAGCCGTTATTATGGCCCTAGAATGTGAGGCAAGTAGAAAAGCTACAAGGTCATTGCGTGCGCATGTGCGTGCGGTGGATGTTGAGCAGCCTTCAGCAAGTCCTAGACCTCCTATCGATAATAACACCCGGGGTCCTAGAAATTCAAATGGGAGAAATGATCGAAATGGGAGATATCGTTTCTCAGGAAATCGATATCACAACTTTAATAGGAGGAATAGCCGGCCTAGGTCACCTGGTCCTGCCTCCGAGAACCAGCCTTCACCGCCACAGGAAGAGGAAACTACCGTGCCTGCGAGAGTAGCAGGAGTTCAGTTCAATGAACGGGTTTCTTCTGAAAGGGTTCGTGGTACTGAGAGCCTAACTGTACCTGGAAGGGTCAATGGTGTGCGTTGCATGTGCACCATCGATACTGGCGCTAGTGCCACAATTATTAGCCGGAGTCTCAATGAAAAACTACCGAGCCCTGAGGAGTTACAAACTAGTTCCTTAACTTTGGCTCCAATAGGAGGTGCTCCACTACCAGTAATAGGTACCAGAGTAATTGGTCTCCAAATAGGAGAGAGGATTATTGAAATCCGAGTAATTGTGGCCGATATCACCTGCGAATGTCTCGTCGGGATGGACTTCTTGACCCATACTAGGGCAGTCATCGACTTCAGTAAGAAGTTGTTGACCCTTACACCACAGAACGAGATCGCTTCCGCCAGAAAAGTAGAAGTGCTGCGTCTTTTTGAAGACGTGGTGATTCCTCCACGAAGCGAAGCAATTATCCGCACAGGGGGAGTGGCCACAACATCTGATGGAGTTGTAGAGGAATTGGACTGGGATCTGGGAGTAGAGATCAAGGTTGCTCGAGCAGTCGTAACACCAAATGCAGATGAATTGCCGGTTCGGGTAGCAAATTTTACGGATCAACCAGTAACTCTTAAGGCTCGAACAGCTATAGCCCAGTGGCAGCCAATCGACGAGATAGTGAAGGATCCAGGTAAATCACCAGCTAAAACAGAAGGAGTGCCTGATCGAATCCCTGACTATCTGAAAAAATTAGTAGACGAGGCAACTGCGAGTATCCGAACGGAGACCGAGAAAGCGCAGGTTACAGCTCTATTGTGCGAGTACTCAGATGTGTTTGCAAGGAACTCTTCGGACTACGGTCGTACCACAATGGGACGACATGAAATAAATACTGGAGAGACGTCACCAATTAAGCAACCTGCGCGGAGAGTTCCACCTGCCCGAGCCGAAGAAATGAGCCGAATGGTGGATGAAATGCTGCAAAACGGTGTCATCGAATCATCTACAAGTCCCTGGTCATCTCCCGTGGTCCTTGTGAAAAAGAAGGACGGACAGTGGAGATTCTGCGTCGATTATAGAAAGCTAAACCAGGTGACGAAACGAGACAGCTTCCCACTTCCTCGCATCGACGATACTCTTGATGCGTTGCAAGGGGCGTCATGGTTTTCCACCATGGATCTCCAAAGTGGGTACTGGCAGATGGAGATGGATCCAAAAGACAAAGAGAAGACAGCATTCACCACCGGCCGTGGGCTCTATCATTTTAAGGTCATGCCTTTTGGTCTGACAAATGCTCCGGCCAGTTTTGAGAGGTTGATGACCGCCGTTTTTGGAGGACTTCCGTTTGATACATGCCTCGTATATTTGGACGATATCATCGTCAGCAGCAAAACCGTAAAAGAAGGAGTGGAGAAGTTGCGGATGGTGTTCGACAGATTAAGAGTGGCCAATTTGAAATTGTCGCCTAAGAAATGCTCGCTATTCAAAAAGGAAGTGGAGTTCTTAGGGCACGTGGTCAGCCAGGAAGGAATCCGAGCATCTCCAGGAAAATTGACGGCATTGTCCACATGGCCGATCCCTTACAATAAAAGGCAGGTACGACAGTTCCTAGGCTTCTGTTCGTACTACAGGAAGTTCGTGCCTGGATTCGCAAATGTAGCTCGGCCCCTGCATGACCTAACTGAGCAAAATAGGACCTTCCGGTGGACTCAAGCATGTCAGGAGGCATTCGAGCATCTTAAGAAGGCGCTATTGACGAGTCCAGTATTGGCGTACCCAGACATGGATGGACCGTTCGTGTTAGACTGCGACGCGAGTGCGGCCGGAGTGGGCGCCGTACTTCACCAACACCAAGATGGAGAGGAAAAGGTGGTGGCCTACTACAGCCAAGCTCTATCTAGGCCTGAAAGAAATTACTGCACCACCAGACGGGAATTGTTGGCAGTCGTAAAGGCGGTGGCTCATTTCCATCACTGGCTATATGGACGTCGCTTTACTATACGCACCGACCACGCCAGCTTACAGTGGATAATGGGCATTAAAAACCCTGAAGGCCAGGTAGCTAGATGGCTCGAACGACTAGGCCAATATGACTTTCAGATTCAACATAGACCCGGAAAACTGCACGCTAACGCAGATATGCTCTCTCGACGTCCATGCTATGAGGAAGACTGCACTCATTGCGACAGAGTAGAAGCGAAAAACGTGGTACGAGAACAGGTGGCTGCTGTGCGAGTAGTATCAGATGACCGAGACCGGTTAATCAAGGAGCAGAAAGAAGATTCAATCTTGAAGGAGGTTCGGGCATGGGTTGAAGCTGGCGAGAAACCCCCATGGGAACAAGTGGCGGCATCACCTGATCAATGCAGAGCATATTGGGGCATATTTTCATCCTTGGCATTGGAGAACGATGTCCTCGTTTATTGCTGGGAAAAGAATTTGCCGGGACAAGCTGAAAAGCGACCAGTACTCCCAGAGGCAATGGTGCCTATCATTTTGAAGGAGTTGCACGGAGGATCTACAGGCGGTCATTTTGGCATTACGAAAACTCTGAGGAAATTCAGGGAAAGATTTTACTTTCCAACCAGCCGAAAAGCTGTGACCTCGTATTGCCATACATGTGACATCTGCGCTGCGAAGATGGGACCTCCAAGGATTACCAGAGGACGCCTTCATCCGATGCCGTCCGGGAGCCCTGGCGATCGTTGGGCAATGGATATCCTAGGACCATTGCCCCGAACTCCTAGAGGTAACAAGTATGTGCTAGTAGTCATGGACTACTTCACGAAGTGGCCCGAGCTCCTGGCAATTCCAGATCAGTCGACCGTGACGGTAGCAGATGCCTTGGTGGACCAGGTCGTCACAAGATTTGGAGTCCCGTGCGAAATTCACTCCGATCAGGGGCGTAATTTTGAATCGGAAGTGATGGCGGAAGTGTTCAAAATCTTAGGAACCGCGCACACGCGCACCACCCCTCTTCGACCCCAGTCCGATGGAATGGTGGAGAGGGCGAATCGCACCATACTCCAATTCTTATCGAAATTTGTAGACGATAATCAAGATGACTGGGATCGCATGTTGCCGATGTTTGGCATGGCCTATAGAAGTGCGGTGCATGAGGCTTCTGGATTCACACCCGCCATGATGACTTTAGGACACGAGATTAGATTGCCAGTGGATCTCAAATTTGGTAGACCCATGGAGCAGGAAGAGCCCCACGAATACGTTGAAAATTTAAGAAGAAGAATGGACTTAGTTCACCAAGAGGCCCGAAGGAAACTTTGCTTAGCTGCTGAGACTATGAAGACTCGCTACGATCGCAACGCGAGACCCCGAGAATTCCGCGGACACGACAGAGTCTGGCTCTACAATCCTCGCAGGAGAAAAGGACGTTCTCCAAAATTGCAAAGTAATTGGGAAGGCCCATACAGGGTAGTGGAGCGCATCAACGATGTCGTGTACAGGATTCAGTTGGGAAGAAAACGCCCTAAAATCGTGCATGTCGATCGCTTAGCCCCTTATAGGGGAGAAGTTGTTGATCGGGGCGATCAACAATAGGTGGGGGAGAGTGTGACGAGTGCTTATAATTCGCGCTCCATGCACTGTTAGCTGTAAGTTTTCGTCGTAGTTTTTCCCGCCTCTTTTCTGTTGCCTATCTTCCGGCGTTAAAGTTCCTCGGGCGCCAAATTAAATTCGACAGTTGGTAGCAGTGGCATGTCATCGTTGACACATCAAGGTGGCGGATTCACGTCAAAAATGGGCTTTATAAAGAGCTTAGGAATGGCCAGGGAGTAGAGTTTCCAGCGGGCCATCGAGGCAGCAAGAGTGGAAGACAGCCGCCAAAGATCCAGCAAGGTGGAACGTGCAAAGCGGAATCCAGGGCAGAAGGAGGGCGATACGTTACGAAGACGCTCTCCTCATCGCCACCACCAGCCCCGGAGGAGAAGAAGCAGAGAGAGGACCCCTAGCCGAGCAAGAACTCCACGTCTGGAGAGAAGCTCCCACCGGCGGAGCGGACACGTGGGGAATCGTCTCCCAAACAAAGTATCCGATCCAGTGTGGTGGTACCCACGAAAGCTGGTAGCGAGAGGCCCGATTATCCCCGGGAGTTATTTAAAACCCCAGTGGCGGTCCCGAAGAGAAGTAAACTGCCCGAGGAAGGAACGCCCAAAGAGTGGAAGCACTTTAAGGCCGAAAATTCCCTGCCGAAACTCGTCTCACCGTTACCTCCCACACCCGTGGTTGCCCAAGCAGAAGCTCCTCGGACTCCCGAGACGAAACCGCCGATTGTCGCTGCCCCACCACCACCGCCGGTGCTCTTCAGAAGGGAAGTGATTGGAAAGAGGGAGGGCACTCCGCCTCGCCACCGAATTCCAGTTCGTCAGGCCCCAGTCTCCCCTCCGCCGGCCAGAGCAGGTGAACACACTCCTCCCCGAATCTATCCGTCCCAAGGAATCGGAGGACAGAGCCAGCACGAGCAGGTTTATCCGCCAGCTCTGGAACGACGTTCCCCTTGGAGTAGGGCACTGTTCAGGGCGCACTACCTCGCCCTCAGATTGGCCATAGAGTGGGGATACCGACCAAGACCCCCTACGTGGCCCCGCTTCAGCGCAGCAGAGCTGGGACAGACTTCCCAGAGTTTCCGGGCTGTTCTAGAGGCCTTCCGGAACGTAACGTACCCCCCACAGGGAGAAGTGGATGCCTGGAGCCCTCCACGGTCCCGGCAACCGAAACCTGATTCTTCGGGACAACGGCAGTAAGGGCAAGAGAAGCAGAGAGGAGATGCAGGAGTAGAACAGAGAAGAAGTAGGGGAAAACTATCAGTAAAATAAAATCGTTAGTGAAATAAAAATTTATTGGTGAAGGGAAAGAGAGAATCTTTTACTGGGCCAGGGTGTTCTATTTTCAACGTCGGAGGATACGTCTTCTAGTGAGTCCATCTCCGGAACGTTACAATATACATCTATGAACATGGAAAACCCCTCGAGTTTGCAACAAAAATTGATGAAAAATTAACTGAATGTGTAGACAAGATCGTTCAGTAATTTTTCACTTCAACCCCCATTGGCATTTGGTGTCCTCAAGCACAATTTCAAGTTTTACCCGGTTCTGCCCATGAAAAATCTCTTCAACTAATTAGAATGTTCCCCAAGACTCATCCAATTGTCCCTTCGTTCTGCTCCACACTTCTCACATCTTCAATTGGAATTATTTTCTACTCTGCAATTGATTTGAATTTTACCTTCTTGAGTCATTCCATCGTACATTGTAACTCTCATTCTTTGGTTGCTTGTGTATACGTTTTTGCTCCCAATACCACTGTAAAAATCGATAAAAGTCCACCAACTGGTTCAGTTTACATAATTAGTTTGACACACGAGAATTATTTAGACGCCGTGTTCGCGAGGAGGGAAAAAATCAATCAATCCATGTCTTTTCCATCTCCTCCACTTCTTACCATATCTCGTTTTCTCACCAATTCACATTATTTCCAGCAAAAAAAAAAAACTTTGATTTTAAACTTGCGTGATTATCGAGATCTTTAGAATAAAAACCTTTAGTTTATATATAGTCATCTTATCAGACAAGCAATTTTATTGTTAACATGATCCAATTTTCGTATCATTAAATTTTAAAATAAAATAAATTTAATTAAAAAAAACCCACGCCAAGGTCTAAAATAATCTTACTAATTTTGTTTTTCAGCAAAAAAAAAGATCGTTTTCCCACGAAAAAGAAGCACAAGTCCAGACTTCAAAGAGATCTTTCCTTGGATAGCACAGCAATTAATTCAATTTTATCAACAAGCACTTAGGAAATTGGAATAATTCATATATAAGTGTAGACAAGACTGTAGATGTTTTAGATGAAAATTTCAAACATTTCCCCTTTTACAGGTTGTTGTTAAGGTGTTGAAGAAGCAAGGGTATTCATGATTGATATCAACTTCAAGATAATTGCAAAAGTTTAACATCCTGAGGAGACTCTTGATAGGTACACCTAACCTGTATGCCTTTTTCTAAACATGATTTCTTCAAGACAAATATATTTAAAGGTGCAAATTTAATTTTTTTAACATAGAAACTCTGCAAGTTTAAACAGTTTTAAATTTTAATTTAGAAATTCAAAATTATCTTTAATCTTCCCCGATCTATATTTAAAACTAGCTAATATCGTAAGTACGATCTTAACTAAATTAAGATCTTAAAAGGACCGGCGTTACAGCAATTGTCTTGGAAATTTTGGAAGATGGCATAATTAAATTAATTTTCCTTTATTTTTACTGGACAGTAAAAAAGTTCACCGAAGTGAATTCTTAAAGGATCATGACCCAAATGGATGTTTTTCATCAAAACACTTTGCTTAAAAGAAACCTTCCTTGAAGTATAGGGGAATATTGGCATGGTTCGCACAGAGTGAACCTTCAAACAACGCGAATTTCCTCTGTGTTTGCAAAGAGCTAGTTCGTCATTTCTTAGCTATGAGATAGATCATTATTAGGCTTATGAAACGAGATGAAAAATGGTAGGTTAGCTCTTTGCAAACAAAGAGAAAATTCGCATCGTTTGAAGCTTCACTCTGTGCGAACCATGCCTACATTCCCCAACTCAGTAACTCGAATAAAAAGGGGGACAAAGCGTCCCATGCTTTACGGAATGCTCAAACTTGTGACTTATACGCTATATCTCAAAACTACTTTCATATCATACTGTTTATCGGTTCACAATCGATTTATTGAACCGATTGGATCCTTTAAAAGATTGCATAATATGCCTCAAGAATAATATAATTAATTTTCTGATAAATATTACTTATCGGTTATGGACCGGATTATTACCGGTTCATAACTGATTGGAATCGGTTCAGGCTTATCAGGGATTCTATGACATGATAAGCATGATAACATTCCGGTGAAAAAATATGCTCTCTAGAGTCATTTTAACCTTTTACTTTGAAAGCCCGTTATTAGAAACGATTCAATAGTATTTTCGTATATACAGAAATGTCTGCCTAGGGTAAGATGATGTAATTCGGAATCATGTCTATTTTAAAATTTTGAGATTTTCTCACTGTTTTGGATGGTAAAGAGAAAGAGAAAGCCACGAAAAAGTACAAAACTTTACATCCGAGAGTACTTTTTCGTGGTTTTTTCTTTTTGCCATCTAAAACTGTTAGGAAATCTCAAAGTTCCAAATTAGACCTGATTCCAAATCACCCTATGTTACCCTAGGTAATCTCTAAAACATATTCAAAAATTTAAAAATTATCGCATGACACGTTTTTAAGCAATCACGGAGAGGTTCTCCGAAGGACCAATGTCTCTATCTCTAACCGTTTGCAGACATACAGATGAACGGAAGGACAGGCAAACAGCGTGGCATCATTTCCCATAAATCGTCTGAAACGCAAAGATATGTTGAGAAAAGTGGTCCCCAGTAGGTGGAAAGTAGAATTTTTTGGGAGTGAAAAAAACGAGTGATTATTTTTATATTACTGCTCTCTCTGTGTAGTTCGAGCAGCAAAATTGTACAAAAATTTGACCGAAATATCTAAATATACACTAGGTGTATTTACATAGTCTTACAAGAATTTCTGATAGAGCTAATGAGGAAGTTACGTCAATTGCTAATCCAAGCAACAATTTGTCACCTCAAAAACTGTTGAATCGTACAATTTTTTTTTAAATCCTGGATATGTTAAAGAGATTGAGATTTAAACAGATAACATTTACTAATGACCATTTTGCTATCTTTACTAGTGATATTCAAGATCAAATGTTAATTATGTAATGTGGAGAGTGCGACATAGGGGAAACTGGGACGCCACCAAACACTGATTTTTATATCTAATCTACTTGGACTACGGACGATCATTTCTACGGCTCCATTCCATATTATGCTATGTCTTGTTCTTGGGACCAAGATCTACAACTGCTGAAAATTTGATGGTCATCCGACGACGTTCGGGTAACGAGATATTCAATTTATTCGAAAAAAAAATTTACACAGGCAGCATAGGAAATCGCCAACTTCAAATATGGTTCTCCTGAAAAGTTGTCATTCTGAGATAGCATAGTATGGAATGGAACCGTCGATTTCTTCAGTGGACAAGTTCAAATCTAATACGTAATTTAAAAATCAGTGTTTTGGCACCCGAGCTCGATGGTGTCCCAGTTTACACTATTATTCAAATTGTTAACCCTTGTCTACGGGTTCAGCTAAGCAATCCTTTGTTATGCGTAGCATTGGTAGCAATAGCGCTTACAAAAATAAACTGGGATCCACATCACATGTCTGCGAATCCCAGATAAGTTTAAATCCAGTTCTAGTTGTTTACAAACCGTTAAAATAAAAAGCGCATTGAACAATAATTTCTACCAAAATTGGATTTATGTGAAAGGGTTTTGAGATCAATTACATGACTTCTACGCTGTTTTAGACAGATATTAAGATAAAAGATAATTTCTAAATGGGTTCAAATTTGTTGTAAACTGATATAAAGTCTTAGGCAAACATATAAATGCGAAATTAAATTGATAAGTTTAAACCCGATTTCCCAATTGTCAAAGAACTATAAAAATAAATTCTTGTATTTATCCGAGTTTTGAATTCAATCAAATGACTTGCTCTATTTATTTTTTTTTAATAATTTCTAATTCTTTTTAAAATGGTTGGTGAAGCGATAACAGCTTTAGTCATCCAAACAAATAATGCGAAACCCATTTTCACTCCATGATGACACTTAATTTACTAATTCGAATATTCTACAAAGTCTTTTTAACTATGCTACCTAAATCATACTAATGCTATAGTTCTATTACAGCAAGAAGACAAATTCTAGTTACATCCAATAATAGCTTCCCTTTAGAAAATGTTAAGAAGTTGCAAAATGTATAATAGCCTAAAGAAACCACTTGCAGTCACTCGACTATCGCTTTTGTATAGATACACCAGCACAATGTATAAAAGATACAGCAATGATAAGATAAGATCACCTACAATGTTGGTAAATATAGGAAAAATTGTCTTGATCCCTCTTTCTTATTAACCAGCAATATGTTCTCCTCTTTTAACCAAAGGTGCTCCGCATTCTCGCGATCTACGGCAATTTTTATAATGTTAAATATGCTATGTGTACGACTGGTATTTTATTAAGCGATAAAAATGCCACGATAGTTTCCACATTCCTCCGGATGCCACCAAACCAATATATGTGTGAGCTAAAGTGAAAAATGCTTGGAGGATCTTGGTGAATGATCCACTGGAAGGAGAGAGGGCAAAGGAGAAGGAAACTGACAATTCCAGTGAGCCATAAGGAAAAATCAGCAATTGATTTCTTACTTCGAATGAACATTATCAATTGGTTGGCAATTAATGAAGATATTTCACGGTTATTTGTATAATTCCTCGCGATCGAACTAACGGACGCAAGTTGTACCTTTTTGAAATATACTACTTGGCAAAGCTTGGAAAAATAGAACAAAATATACGCAAGTGTGTGAGAGAGATTCAAAGTGTTTATTAAGTTGGTCACATCATCGTCATCATCATCAAGCATCGCGATCGTCTGAGTTGTTTTGCCATCTCGTTGCCACAGCTTCTGATGGCTCCAGCATGGCTTTTTCTTATAAGTCGCGTTCTTGCATTCGTCTCAATTCCTTGTTCTCAATCACCACGATCATCTTGATTTATTAGTATACTTAGTTATATGGTCTTAAATAAATTCACACAACCATCGTTATCTCTATCGTCGTTTATACAATTTCGACCAAAAAAAAATTATTTTCCTCTCTAAAGCAATATTTTCAGTCAATGTCTATTGAAATTCCTCACCGTGCAAACAATTATATCTTATTGCACACCAACATGAAGGTATTTTTCACCACGGAATACAAAAAAAAATGAAGACGAAAAGATCACAAAGGATCTATAAAGCGATATGCATTTAAAAAAAAAATCTGTATACAAAAAGCCAAATTGATATAGCATTGTTTTGAATGAGATAAGTGTATTTGCGATTTTGCTTCAACCTCAAGAGAACAATCCACCCTTTCAATTATCTCAAACAATAAAATCATAATTATCTATCTGTGTACAAAAGATACAAAAAAGACACACGTCAACGCATCTTTTTTTTTTAATAAAAATAATACTTGAAAAACTTTCAGCAAAGTAATTTGACTATACCATTAGCAAATTATTTTTAACTCGAAATTTAATAAAACTAAGGTAATTTTATTATTTTTCAAACTTCATACAGAGAACAATGGATATAACGGATGTAATTTCAGTTTTCTGATACCTCTAAATTTCCACCTTCCAGACCAGATGGATTTCGAATAATTATGTTCATCATCCGTTCATCTGCCCGTTAATACATCGTTAAACGGGTAGAGATAAGGACTTAGGCGTTATAAGTTGACCTTTGAAGTATTAACATTACTTTAACTTTCCACCTCCCTCACCACCGCTTAAAAGAAAATTTTTTTCAATACTTTTAAAACGAAACGAGTGCACTCTTCAGTTTTCGAAAAATATATTTAAAAAGGATAGAAAACAGTCAGAACTAAAAATAAAGACAAAATGTCCTAAAATGTTATATTTGGACTAGCGTTGGTAAATTTCATAAAATTTCATGAATTTCCGTCTAAAGTGGATGGCGACTGCTGTGAAATTTCTGAAATTTTACCACCTCTAATTTCGACACATAATACAAAAATAAATTAACATCGCAAAAAGCAGTTGTGTAAGGTAAACTACCCTCCAGTCTGTATAGGTTCTTCAGTAGGGGAATTCTGCAACAATATAACAATGTCATATAACAAATTGAAAAATCTTTGGTAGATTCGGAAAAAATAGTCGAAAATCAGATTCATATCAGTTACTTAGAGCTTCATAGAGCTTCTTCCAATAGTCATTCAATGCTCACTGGTATTTAATAATGCCCTACTCCCAAATTTATCACGAAGTTTTGTCATATGACATCATATCGTTACAGAATTCCCCTAGAGGTCCTCACCGAAGACTGAGGACAGTCACATAACAGTAAGAGTCCCAAAGCAATCTTTCAGCACCCATAAGGATAGTAGAGGTTTGGCGTTTCAAAGGAATAAGGGGTCAGGACAGGATTGGTGGGTTATACGGGTTTCAGACCTAAGGATTAACTGTTATAATTTCTTATCAGTCAAGATATTTTGGAAAATTTAACTCAGGATTAGATTATCAAAGACAAATGACCTATTAGATTCTGAAATAGCAATAAAAATAGTTGCCATTTACGATTCTGAGACCTACGGGAACTGGGCTAAACCTCTAGTCTGAAGACCGTTTTACGGCCGTTGACTGTGTTGACATGTATCAAATAGGCTGCACGCTCCACAAATAGTTCATTTAAACACAAAAATAGGGCTATTCCTCTTATAATTGTTTTAAAAAATGAACGCAAAACGAGAAACAGAAAAAAAGATGAAAGGCAAAAATTCTACATGAAGAATTTTTAAGAAACATTGCTTCTATAATCCAATCTATGAAAGAAATTACGGATAGCACCCACTAAAATACGGCTACCATTCAAAAAAGAATTAAACAAAGTGACGCTCCTTACGAAAAGCAACCGATAAAGGCAATCAGTCACCTTGAACTTTAACTCTTTCGCGTCATTAGGGTCATATATGACCCGGGGAAAAAACAATTTCTTTTGACTATTTACATTAATTGAAATCTATCGGTTTGTGCACGACATCATAATAGAAGGATGTAAGATTCTTGGCTAATTTTCTCAAGACTCCAGGTATTCAGGAAAAGAAAATATTTGAGATCAAAAATCACTAATTTCGAACTTTGTGAAATGACTTTTCTTTTTCAAAATTTTTTATATTCATTTATTTTTTTCAGCAAAAAGTTCTTTAGAAATACAAAATAGAATATCCAAAGATTGTATATTGCATATTTTGATATAATAAATTACTCTCAATTTTCCAGAAAAGCGTGTAGAATTTTCCGGGTCATATATGACCCTATGGTCCCCAAGGGTAACAGTGTTTTCGTCCCAAACCTGCAGCGAAATGTAGTTGGGACATTGTTTTTCTTTGTGAAATGCAGGTGGGACATCTTGCTCCTGGACATTTCATCTTATATCTGATGAATTATAACATATTTTGCAATATTTTAGAGTATTCTGCAAGCGTCTCATAATGTGCAATTGTATTGTGTGTGAATAAATATGTGGATAAGTTTATTTTTGCCAAATACCACTCAAAATATTGTGACAGTGACTGTTCAAGGGATTACCAGGAAGATTCCTTGAACACCAGGACTACAGTGTTCATTAAGACAATCCAGTTTGCCATAGTTTTGGCCAAATTAATAACTTCAAGCAAAAAAAACTCTTAAAAAACCCGTGATATAGATTTTGAAAATGGTAAATACACTTCCCTTGAGGACAACAGGGTCATATATGACCCGGGGTTTTTCCGAGTTTTCACGAAATGGAAAATTTTTTTCCTCTCTGAACTATTATATTTGATCATAAAGCATTAGGAAAAACTCAATTTTGCATGAATTCATCTGCTGAATAAAAGTGGGACGCGAAAGAGTTAAGCAGTATGACAAAGATTTTAATTCCTTTCATTCCTTTTAACATTGTCTCAAAGACAACATTAGGCAACTGTAGAGGGTGTATTTATTAATCAATAAAAAAAGTAAGGACTCATTTCAAAGGTTTTGGAAACACAAATCCTAATTTAAAACTCATGTATTTTCAATGGGAATATTTCAGTCGCTCAGAGCAAAAGTGGGGCACTTTTGAAATTGGAATTTTTCACATATTTTTAAGTGGAACTGACCTATATCATAATGTAATTTAGCTTCTCAATCTGTCTGTGCAGCTAAATTATATGACGATAAGGCAGTCTTATTTAAAAATGAGTGAAAATCCAAATTTCAAAGGTGTCCCACTTTCAAAGGTGCCCCATTTCCCCCTACGATAGCTCCTTTTGCTCTGATCGCCTCTTTGTCGTTTTAAATCACATCTGAACCGGTAAATATAGAAGAAATTATTAAATGAAAAAGAACTTTATGAAAAGATTGTTTGATTATTTTCCATTTCAAACTTTCGTCAACGAAAAAGTTAATGTGGAAACACTTTTCAGGATATACCATCAAAGTCAGGAATTCGAGCATTCGGCAAATGCTGAAACGCTTTGTCACCCAATTTTGTTTGGGGAAAACTGAATGTTTCACATTGATAGACCTTCTTTTTAGCGATAAAACTCTGAAAATCTCTTCAATTACCAACCATGATAAGCAAAACAAAATACCCTAAGAATCTTCTTTGGCATAATACGCATGACCGATAATTTTCCGAATTTTATAAAATTATCTGGCGTCTCTTATAGAGTGACTCAATTCATGACTAAAACGGTGACCTTCAAGAAACCTGAAACATTTTTCACGCATTAATTGCCATGATCGTGGAAATGTCACGAAGACTTGGACATAGGGGATTGCTTTACCTGAGCGACCTGAGCCGTGTGATCTTCCACCTTCTCGGCGTAGTCTTCAGAGAAGTCACCGAGAGAGTGAGAATATCAGGGGGAAGCAGAATGAGGTGAAGAAATCACGACACAAGAGCGGACGAGGTGAAAACAGAAAGAGAGGGAGAAGATCACTGTGAGAGATCGCAACGAGAGCAGTGTGCGCAATTGTTTGCACTTTTTGAATATAACCAACGACTTTTGCCTCCCCAAACTTGTTCTCCACATACGGAGACAGAGATGGAAGATGGGAAATTGGTGAGAAATGTTTTTCTTACCTCTTCTCAGATGCTGTGTTGTTCTCTCTTTTTTTTTAATGCTGTACCTTCTCTCACCGATGGAGCTGTGTGTGTTCTTCTAAATCCGTAAATTCTCGGTCTGGCGATCAACTCAAGTATCGCCGTCTCGTTTCTCCGTAATCCAATATTGTTTAATTCAAGAGGAAGAAAAAACCTCTGCTTGATACAAAACTTCAGCTTTTCACTCGAAAAATGCTCTTTTTCGCGCACACCAACACCAACAAACACAAGATCACACACTGTTAATAGCCCTGGAGAAAACTCCACTTAGCTTTTATTAGAGAATTCCTGTTAATTCTTGCGGGAAAATCTCATATGTTAAACCTGGAAACACCTGAAATTTGGCGGTAATTCTTTATGGTTGCGGCAAAAAAAAAATCAGGCCACACAGGGCTTAACTCACAGTGGCAAGGAGGACAAGAATTTCGTGGAGAGAGAGCACTTAGAATGGGGAGTCAAAACGCTCCAGCGATTCGGGGAGCATTCACCGTCTCAGGTATTTCTGATTCGATGACGTTTTAAGAAGCCTCTCACACTGAACTCCGCGAATCAACACACAACAAATCGATTAATCACATTTGCACACACGCGAACTCAACTCAAATTCCGTCAACACACTTTTCCTGCCTCTTGACAGTAAAATTACCAATTTTCACGTAGTTTTCCACACAAAAAACATCACCTCAGTGATGGAAACACTCACGGTTCGGATTGGTGATTAGTTAACACACAAAGTCCCAAATATTTCACTGAGAAAGTCAATTGCACAGCTTTTTCTCGCGCACAACAAACCGTTACGACGGAGTTCGACTTGGCTGTGCTGACTCCGTGTTCAGTTGGATGGAAGCTAAGAGCGACGCGCATTCTACTCTTGCGCATGGCAGCCATTTCGCGCCAGTGGTGGGGAAGTCTTCCAGGTGTGGAGTAAGAGACCAACCTGAAAAATTCCACAAGAAGTACACAAACACTGCCGTGCACAAAGGTAGATTCACCGCACGTTCTTCTGTTCGCTCACAAAACATGAATTGTTAACGCTACGCTTGCTAACATCAAAACCTAAAGTATTATACACTAGGCCACCTGAATTTGATATAAGAATTAAATAAATTGAATATTGGGTGTCCCCTCTAAACCCTTTACAGACTCCGTTCGGGCAATGAAGAAAATGAAAAATTTTAAGAAATAACAATACAATGTGGGTAGATTTGATGAACCCCGAACAAGTACTCCAGAAAGATATCTCATAGTATAACAGAATATGGGACACTCAATGGGCCAAGTGGTCGCTCTATGATGCAAGTGTCCCGGGTTCGAATCCCCTTTATATCACCAGGAATTTTTCTGGCGTTAAAGGTGTTCGGATTGCATCCAGTGAGCTCACTGCACTTGATTCCACGGACATGGGACTGACAACCTCATCCCGTACAAGAAAAAATAATAATGCATGTCTAGAAATCCCCTTGCGGGAAGTCCTTGTTCCATTGAATGTTGTGCCAGCATTATTATTATTAGAGAGGAAAATCCCTCCCAAAACGTCGGCTTGAGAAATTAAAAGGAGAAAGGAGCCAAAGGTCAATACCGTGTTTCACTGTCCCTCATTATTATTATTATTATTATTACAGAATATGAGATATCATACAAAAACGGTTGCTCGGTAATCGAGAAGGGCCAACAGGTCCTCTTCAATAATGTCATATTGGAGTCATTTGGTCAAAGAAACTGAATTAAGGGAAAGGGATTTGGAAAATGGGCCGAGGAGCTTACTAGTGGTATTTAGTAGCCCAATCAAGATTGCTATATTGATAATTGATGAGATAATTGATCTCCTGGGCGGTTCTTAATTGATAATAATTGATAATTGATCTCCTGGGTCTCAAATCTATCCTGGGCGGTTAGATTTGTGACTCGATTCTCATAGTTATCACTTCGAGTCTCGCCCGGTACAAACAACTTAATGAATATTTAGGAAAAGCCAGTTTGATCATGATCAAACAGAATAGAATGCACTGCTTTTCCCGCTTGTTCCCGAAAAGTTCAGAAGCACGACACAAGCATCCACAATGCAGAGATTGCACTTGGCAGATTCTTTCAAAAAGGGATATAGGACATTCAAACACGATTATACTGTAACAAATATATCCCAGCAAGATTAATAAAAATGAACTTAAAATGAACTAACTGTCTGATCGGTCTGATCAGAGCATTATATCACCGAAAGACATGATCGCTTTCTGCTGTACCCCTTTAACGACAATTGGGTCACTGGGGTCACTGGTGATTTAAAAACGAAATTTTTCCGACGACTATCTAAAATTTTGTTTTGCTATAAAAAGTCAAAATGAATTATTTTTTCTGAACCCAAATTTTTGACCGTCTGGCCTAGTGCTTAAGGGGTTAAAGATGCGCATCCTTCACCTCCTACACAGAGGGCTAAGCCTAGGGGACAAGGCACTTTGTATAACAAAATAGTCTTGAGGATTCAAAATAATGGCTGAGTCTTTAGCTGTGGAACCGATGAATAAAAAACCATATGTTTATGGGAGTCGTCACTTACGACTTAAGCCAAGAGACGGCTTAGTGCGAAACTTATGGAAATGTAATCTAATTTTGATTATAATTACGTTAAGCCGGCTCTCGGCTTAAGTCGTACATGCATCTATAGCATTACGTCGCGTCGATCGGTTTTGAAAATGAGAACATGTATTGCATGTAAGTTGTTAAAAGCTACGCTGAAAATAAATATCTTGCAAACATGGACAAAGCTACCCTGGTGCTACAGGGATTCTTATGATATCTTGTTATTTTCAACAAGATATCTTGTTATAACCAATTACATCGAGAAAATTTCACAAGATTAAAAACATGTAGTTTTCGATTTCATTTTTATTTCTCTCTCAAAATTTATTAATATTTTTACAAGATTTTATAAGAATCCCTACGTCGACGAGGGTAGCCAAACATCTTGTTACTGGTTTATGTAGAATCACAAGATCTTACAAGATTTTTACAAGACATTTTTTCTTAGTAGTCTTTAACAATAAATGAGGATATAAAAAATTACAATTAGCATCCGTTCGTAAATTAACAGATCAATGAATTCTCTTCGATCTGAAAGCTATTAAGCAGTATATTCTAACAATTATTATTAGGAAAGATTATTATTTCAAATATCTTCCGATAGATTTTCAAGCTTCCATTCTAATTTGTAAATTAATTATGGACAATTAATCATACAATTTCTTTTCGAATTTCGAATTTATTTTTCTTTAAAATGTTATAAATCTTTTTATTATAAGAAAAAGTGCTAACAACTTGATTCAAAACCCATTATTATCTTTTGAAATTCTATAATAGTGTAAAACCATTGTATAATAATCTAGGTAGTAATATTACGGCGGTTTTGTTTACAAATGTGCTTTGAGACGTGGCACTATGGAGTCGCTAGTGTCTCAACGTTTGTCAAATTATTTTTCCCGCCGAGAGTCATTCTTCCTTCTTTTTCCTTAGTTGCCTCTCGGCAGTTGCATGGAATGGGTGGATATTGCTGCGTGCACTGCCGACGGCAATACACACACCTCACAATGCACACAATGCGCACACTAAGCCACCTCGCACTGAGCGATCAGGCGAGAGGAAGCGTGTGAATGTATGAATAAAATATTTTCTGTGAGAAGGATTTCATTGTTTCTCACTCATTTAGTGTCTCATGAGATTATTGATTTTTCTATGCGAAGATGTAACATTCACCTTCCTATGCGGATTTCATTTGATTCTTTTTCCGTATGAGAATTAAAAGAAAATAGTAATTTTTATCGTAAGAAATGTTTTACTCTCAGCAAATAAAAAAAATTAACCACTCTCTCAGGAGATAAACCAATATTGCAGCTAGAAAACACATCATATTTATCAATAAAAACGCACCATATTAATTAATCAATGAAATATTTTATTTCGTTAAGTAAAATACCTGACGTTGAAAAGAAGTCGTTTTTTTTTTATAAAACTACATTGATTTACATACCCTTGTGCTTATATTTCCTTTAACGACAATATTTCATTATTTCTCTGCAATAATATTTTCTGATTTCTCGAAATATCTATCGACACTTCTAAAAATCTTCGCTGAATAAATTCTTAAAAAAAAAATAGAAAAAACATAACATAGGTATAGAGCTAGTGGGGCTATTGAAAGGCTGCAACAAATTCGGACAATATTTATTTAACAAGTACTGAAATATGGGAAAAATGCAACTAAAGACAGGAAGTAGATATCTCTCACCGTTAAGCCTCTGTAACCATAAGAAACAATTTAAAAAAATAAATATTTCCAGCAGAACTAAGTTTCTGGGATTGAAAAAAAAATATGATTTTTTTTTTTGACGGTGTAAGGGAAAGTTTATGGGAAAAACTAATTTTTTGTGATATAAAATTTCTTTTTCAATCACTAAAATTTAGTTTTTTTCTACAGATTTTCTCTCAAACCATTTTGCGTGCTCACCTAAAAGACAAGAAATAATTTTCGAGATTAAGGAAATAATTCGAGATAATTCGAGATTAAGAAATAATTTTCTTGAATTATTCAAGATGGCAATTTTTGTGGCGATTAGTGTCGACGTCGACATGTTCAGACTACCCACCCGGCAAATTCTGCAGAATTCTGCAGAAATTCGTCAGATTTGAATTACTAACTGCCGAAAAATCAGCAGAATTTCTGAAGAATTTTGTTCTAAGGTGGATCCGATCGTTGTATGAAAATTCTGCAGAATTTTCTGCAGAATTTCTATGGAAAATTTTAAAATTATCGGCAGAATTTCTTTAGAGTATTTAGATGATTTCTACATTTCTTCTACCCTTTCTAATGTTTCTAAACATTATTTTAACTACATAAAAATATGTATTTCAATTTATTTAAAATTCAATTTTTATTCAACAATTTTACGTGAATACTCTCTTTTGTACAATATTATTATGATGTTATGGGCCTCATTCTCTAATTCTGCAAGAGAAGTGAGGTTCTGTTTACACCAACTTGCAAGATAACCTGCAAGTTTTTTGGGATATTTTGTGTGGTGTAAACTGGTAATTTTGTCGTCCGGATGCAAGTTTTATTGCAAATTAAAGTATTTGGTAGTGAAGTAAAGTGAAATTAGTAAGTTTTGCTGGTAAATAATGAGTTTTGTGTGACCCCAAAATTTACTGTAAAGATAACCTCTTTGGGTCTACCAGTTAGAATTATTTTTTTAAAATACAATAAATTCAGCAATTTGGGGCACTACAAATATTAGAAAACGTACTTTTATGCATCTGTAGGTGTTTTTCTTGATGTTTTGTGGCGATTTATCAATATTTTTTACCCAAAACCTCACAAATTTCCATTGCTCGTTTCACCTAAATTCCTGGGTTTTTCTCGTCCGGGACACTAGTAGACACTAAATGGGGCCACCACAATGACTATTGGCTCTTAAAAATGCTTTCCGGAAAGCTTTCTTGCACATAAATTACAAAATTTGAATTGGGAAATATAACCTCACAATTCACTAAAAACACTGAGAAAAATCTGCATGAAAAATTGTTCCGACGGCATCCGTGGACTAATGCGGAGAAAAATTGGACAATTGCAGAGTGTGTCGCTATGTTATCTATAGACACTAAATAAAACCATAAATTATTTTTAAACCATGTCACATTTTATTAACATTTTAAATTCTAATTTTTAAAATAATTTTTTGTCTAATTATTTTTTAATTATTCAATTCAATTCAATATATTTCTCCTCTTATAATGCTTGGTTGCGGCTGTCGCCGACATACTACGACTGATCTCATCAGGTAAACGGCAGAAACCCTGAATCACAGATCGTTTTATTTATTTATTTATTTTTTAATTTATAATAATTAATTATTTATTTATAATAAATAATTATTTAATTAATTACATTTCAAAACACAATAAAAAAAATATTTAATTAAAAGATGTGTAACTATTGTATTTATTTCAATAATTTTCAACATGCAGATGACGGACATTTTAAGACAATCATTGGATGATTTACACTGAGGGTTTATAAGAGCCAGCATACAGTTGTGAAAGCTTAACTAGAGATAGCAACTCTGAATCTCTTACATGCGATGAAAATTATATTTGTTATATATGTAGTAGATATATTTTTATCCTTTTAACAAAAGTTGAAGACACTAATGGCCTGTGTATATACTAGAGAAATTTAAGGCAAAAATTAGTTTCGAGAAATCTTTGTAAAATTGCCTACACGCATTGGTGAGGATTTTTGACAAAAATGTGTATTTTTGAAGAAAAATAATCTAATATGTAGGCAGTTTCTTCAGAAACAGTATGCAATACGAAGTATTTTGCATCAAAAAGAGGTGGCAAAGCATTTCCAGCTTTGTGAAATGCTTGATCTTACAAATTAGAACTATTAGATGAGCACATATATTCTGTCAGTAGAAGAGGTTGAAAGTTTGGAGTAGTATATATCAGCTCCTGATGAGCATAATTGGATGAGTGAACTATTGTTGGAAAGCTTGGTTCATTGGCTTTCAGAATCTGGTATATGTAATCTGCTATGAATAAACCATGGTCATCCAGAACCATTTATGTCGAAGAAGACACTTTTTGTAACGTATTTTTTTGGCCATCTACTGCTGGGACCAGGAGTGACCCACAATTCTCGCACAAGGACTGTTTGTTAGAGGAACTCAAAGGGTATAATATATGGAAGAAACTTTTTTTTTAGACATCTTACTTTTTTTATTTATCGACTTATGCAAGAATTTTGAAGTGTTAAACGCAAGGAAAAAATGACAGAAATCCTAAAAGAGTGGTTTCTGGAAGTGAAGGTTAGACGTGGGGATGAAATTGATGTAATATTTGGATTCCTTGGATCAACTTATGGGGGAATACTTAAAACATTTCAAGTCGATATCTTCATCATTTTGTCCAGAAAATGGGATAGAAGGATTTCCGTCATTTTTTTTCCATGCGTGTAAAATGTTAAAATTCTTGCAAAAGTGGATGAATAAAAAAAGTAATATGTCCAAAAAAAAGTTTCTTCCACAAATTATACCTTTTGAGTTCCTCTAACAAACAGTCCTTGTGCGAGAATTGTGGGTCACTCCTAGTCCCAGCAGTAGATGGCCAAAAAAGACGTTACAAAAAGTGTCTTCTTCGACATAAATGGTTCTGGATGACCATGGTTTATTCATAGCAGATTACATATACCAGATTCTGAAAGCCAATGAACCAAGCTTTCCAACAATAGTTCACTCATCCAATTATGCTCATCAGGAGCTGATATATACTACTCCAAACTTTCAACCTCTTCTACTGACAGAATATATGTGCTCATCTAATAGTTCTAATTTGTAATATCAAGCATTTCACAAAGCTGGAAATGCTTTGCCACCTCTTTTTGATGCAAAATACTTCGTATTGCATACTGTTTCTGAAGAAACTGCCTACATATTAGATTATTTTTCTTCAAAAATACACATTTTTGTCAAAAATCCTCACCAATGCGTGTAGGCAATTTTACAAAGATTTCTCGAAACTAATTTTTGCCTTAAATTTCTCTAGTATATACACAGGCCATTAGTGTCTTCAACTTTTGTTAAAAGGATAAAAATATATCTACATATATAACAAATATAATTTTCATCGCATGTAAGAAATTCAGAGTTGCTATCTCTAGTTAAGCTTTCACAACTGTATGCTGGCTCTTATAAACCCTCAGTGTAAATCATCCAATGATTGTCTTAAAATGTCCGTCATCTGCATGTTGAAAATTATTGAAATAGATACAATAGTTACACATCTTTTAATTAAATATTTTTTTTATTGTGTTTTGAAATGTAATTAATTAGATAATTATTTATTATAAATAAATAATTAATTATTATAAATTAAAAAATAAATAAATAAATAAAACGATCTGTGATTCAGGGTTTCTGCCGTTTACCTGATGAGATCAGTCGTAGTATGTCGGCGACAGCCGCAACCAAGCATTATAAGAGGAGAAATATATTAAATTGAATTGAATAATTAAAAAATAATTAGACAAAAAATTATTTTAAAAATTAGAATTTAAAATGTTAATAAAATGTGACATGGTTTAAAAATAATTTATGGTTTTATTTAGTGTCTATAGATAACATAGCGACACACTCTGCAATTGTCCAATTTTTCTCCGCATTAGTCCACGGACGCCGTCGGAACAATTTTTCATGCAGATTTTTCTCAGTGTTTTTAGTGAATTGTGAGGTTATATTTACCAATTCAAATTTTGTAATTTATGTGCAAGAAAGCTTTCCGGAAAGCATTTTTAAGAGCCAATAGTCATTGTGGTGGCCCCATTTAGTGTCTTCTAGTGTCCCGGACGAGAAAAACCCAGGAATTTAGGTGAAACGAGCAATGGAAATTTGTGAGGTTTTGGGTAAAAAATATTGATAAATCGCCACAAAACATCAAGAAAAACACCTACAGATGCATAAAAGTACGTTTTCTAAGATTTGTAGTGCCCCAAATTGCTGAATTTATTGTATTTTAAAAAAAATAATTCTAACTGGTAGACCCAAAGAGGTTATCTTTACAGTAAATTTTGGGGTCACACAAAACTCATTATTTACCAGCAAAACTTACTAATTTCACTTTACTTCACTACCAAATACTTTAATTTGCAATAAAACTTGCATCCGGACGACAAAATTACCAGTTTACACCACACAAAATATCCCAAAAAACTTGCAGGTTATCTTGCAAGTTGGTGTAAACAGAACCTCACTTCTCTTGCAGAATTAGAGAATGAGGCCCATAACATCATAATAATATTGTAAAAAAGAGAGTATTCACGTAAAATTGTTGAATAAAAATTGAATTTTAAATAAATTGAAATACATATTTTTATGTAGTTAAAATAATGTTTAGAAACATTAGAAAGGGTAGAAGAAATGTAGAAATCATCTAAATACTCTAAAGAAATTCTGCCGATAATTTTAAAATTTTCTATAGAAATTCTGCAGAAAATTCTGCAGAATTTTCATACAACGATCGGATCCACCTTAGAACAAAATTCTGCAGAAATTCTGCTGATTTTTCGGCAATTAGTAATTCAAATCTGACGAATTTCTGCAGAATTCTGCAGAATTTGCCGGGTGGGTAGTCTGAACATGTCGACGTCGACACTAATCGCCACAAAAATTGCCATCTTGAATAATTCAAGAAAATTATTTCTTAATCTCGGATTATCTCGAATTATTTCCTTAATCTCGAAAATTATTTCTTGTCTTTTAGGTGAGCACGCAAAATGGTTTGAGAGAAAATCTGTAGAAAAAAACTAAATTTTAGTGATTGAAAAAGAAATTTTATATCACAAAAAATTAGTTTTTCCCATAAACTTTCCCTTACACCGTCAAAAAAAAAAATCATATTTTTTTTTCAATCCCAGAAACTTAGTTCTGCCGGAAATATTTATTTTTTTTAAATTGTTTCTTATGGTTACAGAGGCTTAACGGTGAGAGATATCTACTTCCTGTCTTTAGTTGCATTTTTCCCATATTTCAGTACTTGTTAAATAAATATTGTCCGAATTTGTTGCAGCCTTTCAATAGCCCCACTAGCTCTATACCTATGTTATGTTTTTTCTATTTTTTTTTTTAAGAATTTATTCAGCGAAGATTTTTAGAAGTGTCGATAGATATTTCGAGAAATCAGAAAATATTATTGCAGAGAAATAATGAAATATTGTCGTTAAAGGAAATATAAGCACAAGGGTATGTAAATCAATGTAGTTTTATAAAAAAAAAACGACTTCTTTTCAACGTCAGGTATTTTACTTAACGAAATAAAATATTTCATTGATTAATTAATATGGTGCGTTTTTATTGATAAATATGATGTGTTTTCTAGCTGCAATATTGGTTTATCTCCTGAGAGAGTGGTTAATTTTTTTTATTTTGCTGAGAGTAAAACATTTCTTACGATAAAAATTACTATTTTCTTTTAATTCTCATACGGAAAAAGAATCAAATGAAATCCGCATAGGAAGGTGAATGTTACATCTTCGCATAGAAAAATCAATAATCTCATGAGACACTAAATGAGTGAGAAACAATGAAATCCTTCTCACAGAAAATATTTTATTCATACATTCACACGCTTCCTCTCGCCTGATCGCTACGCTCAGTGCGAGGTGGCTTAGTGTGCGCATTGTGTGCATGTGAGGTGTGTGTATTGCCGTCGGCAGTGCACGCAGCAATATCCACCCATTCCATGCAACTGCCGAGAGGCAACTAAGGAAAAAGTAGGAAGAATGACTCTCGGCGGGAAAAATAATTTGACAAACGTTGAGACACTAGCGACTCCATAGTGCCACGTCTCAAAGCACATTTGTAAACAAAACCGCCGTAATATTACTACCTAGATTATTATACAATGACCGAATTTCCCACTTTGACTTTAGCTTGTATACATCTACGGTCGAAATATAGCACCAGTTCAATTCATTATCAAAATTATATCCTCATTATACAAAAAAGTCTACTGAATTGGATCTCAAGAATCTAGTACAAAAAAAAAAAACGATTATATTTTCGATTATAAGAAACACGACATAAATGGTAATGAATTTTCGTTGAAAAAGTAGTAAATAAAAGAAAGGTTGTGAAATTTAGAAAAAAATTAAATGTGATATGAATATGTATTTCATCCAAGTTTTTGTAAAAATAAAAAGATGCTGTAAAACATAACAAAATGATTTTCTCAATGACGTAATAATGTTAAATTGGATTTATCTGAAAATCCGAAAATCCCGAATGCTGATACTACCCCAAAAATACCAAAATAAGGACTTATCTGAAAATTTAGAAAAAAGTTGTCATTACCCTGAAATAGAAGTAATTTTAACATTGTAATCATATTACCCCGAAATAGAAGTAATATTAATCCGAAAAAAAAATGTTAAGTCAAAATCACCCCTAGGAAAAGTTACTGATATGACGAAAAAATGTCAAATTTACACTCTTTTTTTCTCAGTGTAATACAAAATGTACCACAAATATTCATTCTGTCAAGATAAAGTGTATTGCAACTATCTCAAATAAATACTCTGTATTATCCGAATGTTAAGAATGATACTTTCATTTTCAAGTTTCTAATTACTTTAATTTTTATCGAACTCAATTTAAAGGCTTAAGCTAGGGATAATCTCTTGTGGATTACATTAAGGATTGCACTACCAGAATCACCAACTAATCGATAGAGTGGCCCCTCTAATCGAGCTCATAAACACAACACTTTAAGTAATGGCACTTCTGCGCCCTATGCAAAAGCCTACACATTCTCGGTTTCTTCATTTTGAGCTTACATATGTATATACACATATACTGTCTATCCCCTTTCCATTGTTTCTTTCCATTTCCGCATATGAAGCAAAATAAAATTAGGACAGAAACGATAGAGCTACACGAATATCTAAAATAAAAAATCCATATGTGTACATGACGTGTTGCCTGTTTTGAGACTATTTTTAAGACAGAAAAGACTAACAAAAATAAATTGCATATGTGAAAATGCAAGATTTATAAATTTATTCTGTCAAAAATTCCATTTCATTGCTGTCAAAGGTTTTTTTCCATTTCAAATTTTATTTCATGTACGCTATATTTGATAAAATTTCAACACAATTGTTGGCATTGTGCTGTTTTGTTTTTTTGGAAGGGTTTTATTAACATAAAGCTAAGATTATGCCAGAAGTCTGTCGAGTCAACAAGATATTTTTCTTCATTTGCAACCATTTGGTAAGTAGGCAAATTACGATGGGGCTATATATGTGCTGTGTCATAAAAGAAACTTGGAAGTCAATTCATTGATTAGAAAGATGAAGTTTCTGCAGCTGAATTTTATATCCTTCAGCACTTACATCAAATTACCATGCTTTGAGGGAAGGCGGGGGGTGTATATCATATTGTGGTAGCTGAAAAAAAAATTATAGTATACAAGGGACACAACACTGATCCTTAGCATTACATACGAATATCATAAAGATATATTAAGGCATTTTTGATGGTATAACTCACTAACATAAACCATCACCATGTTTCACCTGGCCTTAAGGCCTCCTCGAGAGTTTCCCTCGCAATATAATAATATTTTTATGACACTAATATAACAGGATAATAAATTCCGCACAATTGTAATAAGACGAAAAGGTTAATTTGCCGTTTATTTTACCTTACACCGGCTACCCTAATATTACATTTTGGCACTATGCAGAAGATGATACGATGCTGGGTAACTTAGGTAACGCACATATTTTTAGACTTTGTAACTAAGTACAAAAGCATATTCTAAAGAAGCAAACATCAGTGTATATTTTCATTTTACCAACCCTATGTTTGCCCGTAATCCTGCCTTCTTGATACTGATCCTTCTTCAATGTTGCCATTCGTATTAACTAAACGTTAAGAATTTCATTTGTCGCAGAAAAAATTCCTAAGAAAACATTTTATTTCCAACAAAAAAAAATAAATAAATAAATGCAACCCTTTGGCAAGTGAAAACCTTCTTATATAACAATCATTATACAGAAAACAAGAAGGGAAACTTTATGACCTCACATGTGTCCTTTTGTAAAACCACTGAGTTAGAAATAGTGATTTTTATTTTTACAAGAGAAGAAAAAAAAACTTTTCTCATCGTGTTCATAAAAAGAAAACAAACTGAATTGGAAGTTTCTTGGACTTAGAATGAGAAATGTAATCCGTATGCCTTGTTTTATTTTCTATTTTGTGGTTTGTCTACCCGGTTGTCATCAAACGCATGTCCATCCATTACTATTAGAGTGAAAAGTATAAGCTCAGGCTTGACAGTTCACCATGCCTTGCGAATGCTATTGGAATATGAATGACTGTATTGATTTCATTATTCTAGTCGTGCTACTGTTTTATAAGTCATTGATCGAAATTTTCTTTAATACGTATTACATATTATGCTTTAAGTAGAGGCCAGGCCTGGGTTATCTTTCGACTCTTGATACGGATCTTCCGCAGTGCAGTGGGTCAATATTGGAAACTTTTCAAGATTTGAAAACTTCTTTCGTCGATCGCTTTGTCTACAATGAGCCAAATCCAAGATGGCAAAAAGAAAAAAGAAAAGATAAAAAATAACAGCATTTATATTCTCAAGAAATTGTAGTGTTTATGGTGGTATATACAGTTATATTTAGACAAAATACGTTTTTTCAAATACTTAAATTAAAATCCAATTGACCCACTGAGTACAACCCGTACAAAATGTCGAAAGCTCTGGAGAAAATTCGAACTATTATACACCGACCATAGTGTCTCATATAAGATTAATATTAAGATAAATACTTTCTGAATTCCGAGAACGGTTGGTATTTTATCGTGCCTCCCTTTCGAACTTGCCTACAGCGTTCAAAGTTGGCAGTCATGAAATCGCTCGAAAACTAGCACAGTTGGCACTCATGGAAAATTGCTCGAATTTCCTTACAGATGATTCAGAAAGTTTAGAAAACTATCAAAACGAACAGTGCGAACAGTAATATCTTACTGATCGCACTACTTCACTAGAATGCACTTTTGCATATTATACATATACACCTCTTTTTCTGTCTCTTCTTACTCTTAAGATTAATCCTTATTTAACATCGCCATGATGAAAAAAGGTGTCTTTGACAAATACCGGAAGATGTGAAATTTTTAGTGACCCAAAAGGGACACGAATCCAGAACACTTAAACAACAGAGCGAGAGTTTTCCCATTTAACCCATTGCATTCTTTTTTTTATATATATATTCCTCCAAGTAAATATTAATACCGCCAGGTTTACATCCATTAATACCTTCTATACTAATAATATTTTCCTAATCACATTGCAATAATTTCATTACTGATTTAATTATATGAGATTTTTTTCTTTCCAAAAATACACGAATATAATCAATAGCTTAGAAGTATACGCACAGATCCAAAAAATTGGACAAGAATAAAATTGACGATATAATCTCATGTTATAACCCTATAAAGAACACTTAGAGTCAAAGACATAGTAAAGTGTTTCAGCTTTTCGGAGTGCTCGAACTCAAGAGAAGGATCTCTCCGTGAATTACCTCTTCGTATAGTTTCTAAATGTAGGGTAGAGTCAGCCCTATTGGCCATGTAAGCACTTTTGGCCACCTAAAGTAAAATCACATTGTAAGGCAATTATGAGTTTATTTAGAACAGGAAAATGGGTCTTATTTCGTGACCTCTAGGGTAAATTGGTACAAGTTGGAAAATGGCAAAAGTTGGAAAATTTCGCTGGGACAAGTTGGACAGGCAATTTTTTCTTGATAAATACAGTACGAAATTTTAATTAGTATATTTTTCCATGTTATAGTTTAATTATTTGGTTCCTTGTGCTGCAAATAAAGTGAAAATCCATTCATATGAATAAGATTTAACGTATAAAATTCTCACCTCAATTGACAGTGTAACTTTTCAGCGTCGAAAAAATACATCGATCGGCCATTTTTTCCTAATAAAAACACAAGAAGAGTGACTTTGTTTTTTCGGTTCTGTTGACATTTCTCAATATTTCTGGCAAATTTTAGTGGAATAAAGTGTTTAATCTCGATAGTTAACGGTACGTAATGGTTTTATTTGATATAATTACTAACTGTATGAAGAAATATTGCTTTTGTGAAGCGTGAGCAAAAGTGACAAGTTGGACATCCGGAGATACGATTGTATTGCAGGGGTTTTCTTTTTATTTCAGATGGGTAAAAAGGCAAATAAATTGAAAAAGTACAAATCCTATACTCAAGACCAAGTGAACAAAGCACTGGAAGCTTTTCGTCAAGGAATAAAGTCACTAAGTCAGGTGTCAGTATTATTTGGGGTGCCAAGAACAACACTTTTTAATAAGCTGACCGGGAAATGTCCGGAAGAATGCTCTGGGGGAAGGCCTCCTACGCTGCCAAAAGATATAGAAGATGAGCTCGTTGAATGGATTTTAGGATGCAGTGACAAGTGGCATCCTATAACAAAAGATCAAGTCCTCAACACTGTGCAAATTATTTGTAAGAAGTTCAAGATTGTCAACGAGTTCACCGATGGAAGGCCAGGATACTCTTGGTTCAAGAGCTTTTAGAACAGATACCCAGAATTGAGACTTCGTACACCAGAAGCATACACAACCCAAAGAGCTGGTATTACCACTGAGTGGTTTGAGAAAACTCATGAATATTTAAAATCCAAAGATCTTCTGGAACTTCCTCCTGATCGCGTCTTTAATCTTGACGAAACGGGTGTAATGCTTTCGCCCAAAGGTGGACAGGTATCTATTATTATTCTATGGAGTTTTTAAATTCATGTTTGAAGTTCTTTGTGACAATTCGTATGATTAAAGAAAACTAAAAGAAGAGCCTATGCAAGAAAAAAAAAGAATTAGACTTCAGAAACAGGAAGAAAGGTTCAAAATAAAAGAAGAAAAGGAGCAAAGCAAGAAAATTAAAATATCCAAGAAAAAGATTTAATAAATAATATATATCTAAGCCTTAATGTTTTTTACTTTTTAATTATACACTTTACCCTAGTGGTATAATTGATTCAGTTTGTATGGCATTCGGTAAAAAATCTTGAAACTTGCACAACCTTCCCCTACGCATTGTCCAAATTCCCATGTTCAACTTGTCCCACCCTGTCCAAATTATATTGTTTTGCACTCACGTATTTTTCTTGTATTTAAGAACTTTTCAAACTGTTTTTCAAGAATTTCCATGAAACGGTAATATTCTAGAAGAATCAAGGAGCAAATTTATGTATGTCATCAGGGAAAAATGTATTTATAATGTCTTTAATCTTGTATCAAAGTTCGAGCCTCTGGAAATTG